>NC_086334.1:4764295-5068429 GCF_032445375.1 Bacillus rossius redtenbacheri
ACTTTTAGTACTCATTGAAGATATTTTTACCATAATTCTGGCCTTGGGTTTTGGTAGCATTTAAAGCGTGCTGTTTGCTGTAGTTTAATCAGTGCTCCGCTTTCCAGCTGCTTCTCCGGGTGAAAAAAAAAAAATAAACGTATAAGTTAAAAATATTACTCCGCAGCAGAATGCACGTGAACTCGTAGTTACGACACAAATAAATTACACATCACACTGTTTTTTTTTTTGTAAATTTAACAGAAATATTTACTTCTAAATACAGGGGCACAACAACTAAATTTTCAAAATGGGGGGGGGGGGGGGCAATATACCTTTTTATAAAGAATCATCGATCCCCGGGGTCCTCCCCCGGGAAAATTTGTATTTCAAGGTGGAAAATGGTGCTATTTAAGCAGGTTTATAATCTAAAAATTGATTACACAGCTAGTGGAAATAACATATTCGACTTGTACAGCACTTTCTTTTCTCCCGTTTGCCCCCACTTCAAGGTTTCAGAAGGGAGGGGGGGGGGGGGCAAAATACCCTTGCCCCCCCCCCCCCCTGTTGTTGCGCCTCTGTCTAAATATATATATTTTTAATATTTGCAAGAAAACAACTGTATTGCTGTTCCGATTACTTCCCGAGCTTTGTGTTGTCCCAGTTCTTCCAATATTTGTAAACCGTTTCCTGAATAGTTTTCAAGTATTAACTGATGCGCACTTTAATTAAGTCCAATTATTGAATATTCGATTATATTTTCCATGGATTACAAAAAAATTCCTCAATCAAACATCAATTAAAATATAAAATTGTGCGCCAATTATCTTAAGAAATACTCTGTATTATCTCGAAAAAACGTATTTCATACATGCAAATATAACCATATGGCTATGTGTTGTACAAAGTTACCATATCTTTCTTGTAGTATTACAAACCATTTCCAAATATATATATTTTTTTTACGTGATAACGTCTTATAAATCGATGAACCCCGACTGCACGCACGAAAAATTGTCACGATCCACCTGAGCCGAGAGTGCAAGAACCGGCCAACCACCGTGCGAGAAAATCTTCTATAATATCAAACAGGTTAAGGCGGGTTTTTTAACTAATTGTTCGTGATTATATTTAAAGAAATAATATTTAAATTAAATTTGCAAAATACTGTAAATAATATTTGAAAATTAAAAAGTATGCAATTTTTCAGCAATGTTTTCTTATGACGTTATCACGTAAAATTATCGTCCGTAAACCGACTTCACAGAAATACCCCCCCCCCCCCCCCTTACTTTTATAAAAGTACAGAATTTTTTTTCTGTGCACCGACGGACATGGAAACTGGTAAAAGAATGGAGTATCCCGGAAATGAGAGAAAAAAGAAAAATGTAGCGGGTGCTTTAACGTCCTTCGCGGTCAGAGCTGCGGTCGACAGCCAGAAACCACGTCGGCAGGCCCACTTTGACGACGAATGGGACGCGTCAGTCGATATATCGCCCGCGGTCACTTATGGAGCCCCTCTCTCTCTCTCTCACGAGGAGCCGTGACTTCCGAGACGTCGAGAGATCGATTAAACTCGCGCCGCCTTTATCGAGCTGCTCTCGTGAGGGACCCCCCCCCCCCCCCTTTCTCGTCCCCTTCCCAACCCCCTCCACACACACACACATCTACAGCACCACAGCCACAGAGCAAGGAAGATGAAGAGTCGCAACTCAAATGCGCGGCATTTATAGGCAACCTAACAACCTCAAAAGTCGTTAACGTTTCGCAAGTAATTGTTGGTAACCTTGATTTTTTTTGTGGTCAATTTTTTTGCTCGTTATATGCACCATAGGTGTTCAATGATTAACTTTTATTTGAAATACGGAAAAACCAGAAACTAAGATTAAAAAAATTATCTCGTGTTTCAAAAATTAAAAACTGCACAGCCTCATTTTCAATTGCAAAAAAAAAAAAACAGACGAACACACGTTTGAACATGTGCACATGGCAGCCATTCTTATTACATTGCTACCAAGATAATTCAACAACGTCAAAAATTATTCCAAAGTATTATATTTTGCCATTATACTCAAAACACCACTCCGTTAATACACTATTCCATAAATTATGAACTAAGAATGTTTGTAAAATTACTTATTTTTATTTTAGATATTTTGTTTAAGAAATGTCTATGATTTCTAGATATCCAAAACTTAATTTTTTTTAAAATAATGTTGGCAGGCTTTCACGGCAATTGTCTGAAGTAGCTTGGTTTCTGGGTTGTAGCCGCGTCCTTGGCGAATAATTCACCGACGTTTCGGTCGAACATTGCAGTCGCCATCATCAGGTAACTGATGTAACATGCGGTAACTTCTCCCTAATGATGGCGACTGCAATGTTCGACCGAAAACGTCGGTGAATTATTCGCCAAGGATGCGGCTACAACTCAGAAGCCAAGCTGCTAAATTTTTTTTTAAGTTGGTTATGTTTATGTCCTGATCGCACAGATGTTTCAGTGGCCACAGTCCGCCTATTCAGTTGCGCCCCCTGTCGGCGGCTTCTGTTCGCGTCGTCGCCTCTGGAGCCTCGAGCTGAACTTGCTCCGACTGCAGCCCACGCTCGGGTGGACTCGTGTTCGAACCCTGGCCCGGCCACTGCCGACTCCACTTCCCTCCAGACTAATGCCTGATAACTTGAAACCTGCAAAATTCGCGGATTCATTCGGTGATAGGCTAGAATTCAAACACATATATCTCTTAGATAATTTTGCTATTGGCTTACTGTTCATCTGGACGAATCTCAACCAGTTATAAACCCTCAACCAAAGAAGGATCTTATCACAGACAAACCAGCTGAGACGACTTACAATTCGGCAGCCAATAAACTTGCGTTATTTGCCCGAGTGTACAGGGGTATGTGCAGTCTATCTTGAAGGCCATCGAAACCGCGAATTTTGCAGGTCTCTACTGATAACGTAGAGACCGGAAAAATTCGCGGATTCATTTCACGACAGCTTGAAATTCAAATAGGGTAAAGTTTGGTTACTCCGTGATATCAAGTAACGCCATGATAGATAGAATTCTCTTAGTAACGGCGTAGCTTGAACTCCAACGAGATTAGGATTTTTTCCGCTAGATCACCGACATGTTCAGTAAGCTGGCAAGCCCGTTCGCTCCATCTCTAGGCAAGTGTACGAAGTTCTACGACTATATTCGTCTTGCGGAGCATTGCGGACGAGATAGTTAATGGTGGCGAAAACAGAAGCGGACGTTTTTATTTTTAGAAAACAAACTTTTCAACCTACAAATTTCATTTTAACGCCAGTTACAGGTAAGATACAGCTAATTAACATATATATTTTATATTAAAGTTTTGTAACTATTTTAAGGCGTGCGAGCTTAGCAATGTGATGATTTTTCTTACGTTTTGGAATTTTTTTCCAGTCTTCGCGCTGAAATGTCGCCGAAGCGGACAAAGCCAGGGCGCTCCTACACGTCTGAAACCCTGAAAAAAGCTTTGCGTTTGGTGAAGGATGAAGGATGGACTGTATACAAGGCTAGCAAACGCTTTCGTATCCCTTAGAGTACCCTCAAGGATTGTACTAAATTTTAGCAGATCCAGATAGTGCAACCCTAGCAAAAATCGGAAAGCCTTTCGTAATGCCACCTGAACTTTAAATTAAGGTAGTAAATTACGTAGCATCAATGCAATCGCTAGGCTTCAGGCTTACAGCTAACCAGGTCCAACGTTTGGGATATAGGGTTGCTGAAGCTGCAGGTCTCAACCACCCTTTCTCTTCAGATAAGCAGATGGCTGGTTTGTTTTGGCGGGATAACTTGAAGCAGAGATATGGTCTAACACTCAGGACGTCAGAAAATTTATCTCTTGAGCGATCTGCGATGGCAAATTGAAAAAGTCTAAATGATTTTTATGAAAAAACTAAAAAATTAATGAACAACTAAACTTAGTAGACAAGCCAACACGACTCTGGAACTGCGACGAAACTGGGCTCTCTTATTTCCTGAGGTCTGGCAAAATAGTCAGTAAGGTGGGCAAAAAATGGATCTGCAACAGTTTCGTAAAGGATGGGATCTATCCATTGAACAAAGATGCTGTTTCTGATTATGCCCTAGCTTCATCGCTTGTTACTCAGGGACAGAGAACGGAATAGTCTGCAAAGGAAAAGGCTACTGTAGACGAAATTTTGAAGCTCCCAGTAAGCCAAAAGGAGCGCAAGACTATAGTAAAAATGACCCTTATGCAAAAGTATTTTTTACGAGCACACAAAAGCCGTCAACTTCAGGGGAGGCAGGGAAATAAAAAAAAAATTGCATATGGCCGTAGCCATAAATCGAATCCACGGAAAGAAAATGACGATGTTTGTGGTGCATGTGGCAGTTCCTACGCAGATGATGCCAAGAAGAAGAATGGAGCCGAGTGGATCGAATGCCAGTTTTGTAGTGTCTGTTATCATGTAAAATGCCAGAAAGTTTTGGACAAATTGTATTTTATGTGTGATGGGTGCGAGGAATCTGATGATAGTGACTAAAAACTGCCAAGGAAACGTAATGCAAGTGCTGTCATTTCTTGTGTAAATTTATGTTTAAAAGCCTATTTTGATTTTTATACTGTTTTTTTTAATTAGTATGTTGTGCAATAGGCCTATGTTTCGTTATTGCCTATCAAATGCACCAGATCATCTATGCAAAATTACCAAAAATTATTAAGGTGACTTAATACTAGCTCTTTAATTTTTTTTGTAAATATTTTTAATATTTTTTAATATTTTTACTATTTTTAATTATTTTGTGCAATATCGTGTTTTTTTATGGCCTGCCTGATGCACCAGACCTTCATTTCAATGTTATGCACCATTTAATTTAAATAAAAAAATATTTACCAAAGTCAAATAACACCGCCAGTTGTAAACATTATAAGTACTATCACGAAGTAACCTAAATACTATCACGGACTTAGTTGAATATCACGAAGTTACCTACTTATACTACCAAACTTTTTTAGTTAATAACTCAGGGCACAATATGAATATTTTCAAAAATTTTGTATGGAATTGTTGGTAAGAAATCCCTCTATCGAAAAACATTAATACAAATAACTATTGCTTAATAGTTTCGAAACTGTAACATAAAAGGTTTAGTATCACGGAATTACCTAACTTTACCCTAGTTATACCTCAGTGCTGCCTCTGCTATTGGCTCACAACTCACCTGGACGACTCCGGGCCAGTGAGAAACACTCAACCGTAGCTGTATCGAATCACAGGCCGCTACGTTGGGACACCTTCAAAAGACAGCAGCCAATGAGAGGGTGGCATTGGACCGAGTGTACGTAGAACTATAAAGTTCATCCTAGAGGTCATGGAACCCGCGAAATTTTCCGGTCCCTAGTGATAACCAGCTACCTCGGGTCGCCTGTGTTTGACGTAGTGCGCCCCAGAGCAGGCTGGGAGGATATTCGCTGTCAGTAAAACATAACTAAGACCAGAAATAACAAGCAAAGTAAGAGAAAAAAAGGGGAATTGTCTGTAAAGTCGGTTTACGGACGATAATTTTACGTGATAACGTCATAAGAAAATACATTGATGGAAAAATTGCATACTTTTTTAATTTTCAAATTTTATTTACAGTTTTTTGCAAATATAGTTTAAATAATTTGTTTAAATTTAATCACGAACAATTTGTTGAAAAGCCCGCCTTAACCTGTTTTATGTTAAAGAAGATTTTCTCGCACGGTGGTTGGCCGGTTCTTGCACGCTCGGCTCAGGCGGAACGTGACAATGAGTCTTTTTTTTTACGTGCGTGCAGCCGGCGTTCATCGATTTATAAGACATTATCACGTCAGAAAGGCTACATTTTACATAACAGAGGAATGAAATATAGTAACAGTAAAACAAAAAAAAACAGTTAAAAAATCTATAAAACAAAATAACACACGAGATCCTCAAAGCTTCATGCCTACGAATAAAATCCAAACAGAGGCAAAATATTGAGAATAAAATTCTTACGTTTTGCAATGTTTCACGTTTCTTTCATCTTCAAAGTAAAGGAATTTTAGTGCTTGTTATCTATGAGGTTAGGTTTTTTTTTTAAAATGCTCTTTGATTTTCTGATTGATCAAAGTTACTTCTTTATGTGAAGTCCAGAGCCTTTGTGAGTTGGTGGCTCCGTACTTTTGATTTTGATTACTGGCCACATTAAATAATGCACGGCAATCTTAACACCGTGCATCGTTTCACAATGTAAGTGTGGGAGCCGTGCTCAGCTTTAAAAACCTATCAGGATGTAATTATTGAAACCCTTACAGACGAACTCGCCTGCTGGCAAAAGGGGAAAAAGTTAAAATTAATTTTTTAAAAAACTCCCCGCGTTTAAAGTTTTCTCAGAGATGGGTTTTAATTCTGGCCCCTTTTGTCCAGTTTAATTTTTTCCCCTTCTTAACGTTTAATTACTTTATAATTGAAGTAGCCTTCCCTAAACTGTCCGGAACAGCCGGTGGGAAACTACTGCTTCGTTGTTTTTTTTGTTTTTTTTTTCTTTTCTGGGCGCTGTGCAAACTTCCGTACATCATCTCTGTGAGAAACACACGGCATTCTGAAAACCTGAACCGTATAAAATGGTTGGCTCAACAATATTCCCGGACTTTAAAAATTTTTTTTAAAAATGACTGCTTCAAATTTTGAATAAGTAGTAACACGAAAAAGGGAGTAATTATTTTAAAAATATTGATAAATAATACATATAGTGCTATTGAATAGCAAACATTAATTTTTGTACTTTGGAAGACAGAGTTTTAGGCCTACATGTGGAACACTATGATTTTGTACTCACAAAAATACCCTTTTATTTTATTTTTTATTGGGATGAACAAAAATTGAACAATAATTTAGGGTAGATATTCTATGCATTGCATTTAGCAAACTACGCTGAGAATAAACTTGTTCTAAGCACTGCTTATTTTACCTTACTTTATTTCATAACTGTTTATACTCCTACGGTGCATCATCTCTTGGCTGATTCTCAGTATTAACGCAAATTTATTTTGTATTTTATAAATGACATTTCAGATCCATGGCGAAAATTTTAATGTGTGTTGAAGTATAACACAAAAAGGGAAACTTAAATTACCTGATATATCGTGCGATACAAAGAAGAGAGATATTTGCTAATAATTTTTGATTACGAAAACATTATGTGATCAAATTGACTGCAGTTAATATTGACGTATTAAAAATCAATAGACATTAATTTGTTTTTGTGTCCTGAAGCGACAAGTTTTTAAACACTAAACTGTGTAATTAGGTTGTTACGTAACGCTCCTTTAAGCCTGTGTAACCGCCGGCTGACGTCAGAGGAAGGAGTGGCAACCGAGAATGGCAGAGAACAAGGGGGGGGGGGGGGGGGGGACACCACAGAATACAAACGGGCGCAACTGACAGCCAGAGGAAGGAGAACTCGTCGAGCGAGTGCGGGAAAGGACTCGCCCGGCTGCGCCGCTGCCTCAACTGTGATGCCCCGCGGTGGTGTCCAGTATCTATAGTCCATTTTTTGAATGCAAACACACAGATACTAGATAACTAGGGACCGGAAAAATTCGCGGATTCAATGACCTCTAGGATAGCCTCCATTATACTCTGCATTTCTCAAGTAAACACGCGTGTTCATTGGGTACTAAATTGTGAGGCGTCTCCACTGGGTAGCTTGTGATTCGACGCTTCTTTGGTCGATAGTCTCTCATTGGCCCAGAGAGCTCCAGTTAAACTGCGAGCCAATAGCATAACCAGCAGAATTGTACAATTGTTTGAATTTCAGCCTATCACGAAATTAATCCGCGAATTTTTCCGGTCTCTAATCATTTTATGAACGGTGACAGTGGTGTCACAGCTAGCGCCACAGAGCGGCGACAGCAGGAGCAGGCGCTGGCCCGCGGGCCACGGCTTGCCGACCCCCGGGCTCCTGCTGGCGCGCGCTGATAGCAGGCTGATTGATGGCGCCATTGTGAGCACCGCCCGTCCTCCGTGGACTGTCGCCTCACCCCCCTCCCCCGGGACCCGTCTCCCTAAACCAGCTCAACTAGAGCCGAACACACTAGGGACTAATACCGAGACAGCGCCGAGTGTTTTGTGTGTAAACACCGGCGTTGTTTTCATATCTGTCAGATGGACGGCAGACGGTGGGCCCAGTACGAACATCATATCTGCTTAATACACATGGTACCAACATCATGACAACAAAAAATAACTTTCTTTTCTCTTGGAAAACAATTTTTTAAAAGATTATACATATCTATGGGCGATTTATACCTCCAGTTCTTAAAGTTTGTTTTTTTAAGATGTTTGACATCAGATAATGCCAATAAAATTTGATATATGTTTTTAATATATCTGTAGTCAATCCTCTTGCCGCTATGTTACTTTCCACGCTCTCGCCCGCCTTGTAAGCATAGCGCTGTCCAGTGTACTTGCTATAGCCACTCCCAAGAGCTGCTCGAGGAAGCCAACGACTGATACCTAGAGACTGGAAAAATTCGTGAGTTCAATGACCTTCAAGATAGACTCCACGATCCTCTGCCTACTTGGGCAAACGGCGCCTGTTCATTGGGTGCTGAATTTTGAGGCGTCTCAAGTGGGTAGCATGTGAATGGATACTTCTTTAAATGATGGTCTCTTATTGGCCAAGAGTCCTACATATTAACAGCGAACCAATAGCAGAAGCAGCGCAACGGTATAATAATTTTAATTTTAGCATATCACGAAATTAACCCGCGAATTTTTCCGGTCTCTACTGATAGCGAATCTGTACGCCTGCGAGCACCGGAGATGCTTGCAGATTATACTCAAACACCTTAAGGAACTAATATTACCTGCAAGCAAGTCTGTTGTATGCTCGGCTACGATGTTCTGGGCGCAACTGTACTGTCCCTAATGCCCTTGCTATTTCGCCCGGGGACGCGGCAGTGGGCGGAAAATCACTATACCGAAAGGCACTAGACAGAAAGTCACTAGATCGAAATTCATTTGACCGAAAGCCACTAAACAGTCAAGACAATATACGGAAATCTTGGATATTTATCTTGCTGGGAATATGCATTAGGTAACTATAGGAACAGGCCGTTAACCGAAATGCACTAGAGCGAAATTCACTAGACCGGAGAGCACTAGACCGAAAGGCATTAGACCGAAAATCGTTTCTCAGAAATTTAGGTTAAATGACTTTCGGTCTAGTGCCTGCTACCCTTTCGCCCCTCCTTTCCCATACAGGACAATTCCACTGCAAATTCCAGCTGAATCACAGCATCGCACAAGACCGCCACCTCATATATATCGGCCATCAAATCACCACTGCACGAGATTCAAATGAACACTAAAAATACAGATATTCCTAATCCTAAATGGCAATTAAATAAAAAAAAGGTGAATAGCACTCCTTTATACCTAAAATGATCGTGGTCACAAGAAACGGAGACTCAGCAAAAATGAGAAGTAATTTGAGTTCGCCTGTCCAACAAGTAAGTATATCTACTTTAATGCTGTTCACACAAGAAGTCGTGGCTAATTTCCTCAAAATTTCGTTTAGGTATGAAATTAATATTGTGCAGTGCAACTCAATCATGGACCTAAAGAAAAAAAGTTAAAAGAAATATACACAACGTTTCTTTCAAATTTCGCACAATCTTAAAGAAATTAAAAATATAAGTGCCTAAAGAGCCAAGATTCCAACAGAAAGAAGTGTCGTTTCAGTTCTGCAAATTCAGTAGAAATTATTAATTAATTTAAATCTGCACAGTCAAATCCCAAAATCATCTCGTACATGTTATAACAGAAAACAAATATACAAGATAAATTAATGAGATAACATGTCAGGGCACAAATTTCCGACAGTGAAAACACTTTCTGCATACAATGCAATTAAACCGAAATACTAATTCATATTAACTATTTACCCAAATATATAGCTGGAATGTTCATGGAAGCAGATGGAAAAAGACACACAACCCTTGCAGTAGTTCATAGCACTGGTAACGAAACCTTTCTTTCCTCTAATTAAATGCTGTTCGTTAGTGAGCGCATCACTTGAGAACGGCTGGACAGATTTGGCAGTTTTTAATTTTTTTAAAATACCGAATAAGGGTTTTATAAAAAATTAGAAAAAAAATTGCATGGAAAATTTGCAAATTAGCGGGAAAAAAAATATTTTTTTTTCTATTCTTTGAGATTTTTGTATGAACTTTAGACCATAACTCACGTTCCGAACGATGGATGTACGTAATTCTATTTTAGTTTCGTTCGTTATGGTCGTGCGAAGGTTTGCGAGGTTGCCAATCATCTGCTACGTCGCTACACACTCCTCGACACCCCGTCCGTACAACTAGTGGAATCAACTTGTCGCCCCGTCTGAACGAGGTCTCTAAATCTTATAGAGGAAATGGCAACACCGCCATTGGTGGCTTGCAGTGCACGGACAGCGACTGCCCTCGGAGCGCGCGGACAGGCAGGCGCTCCCAGCTCGCGTCAGGAGCGGTTTCCGATATCGACCGACTGTAAATCTCGGTCCGGTCCGAGCCGCGGTGTGTTCGCGTCGGCGGCACGGCGCACTGTTTGTTCCCTCGTCGAGGGGGGAGAGGGGGCGCGTTCCGAACTGACACATTCCGGGCGCGCTCCTGAACCAGCCTCGAGCCGGAGTCCGTTAGTACTTCCCCGGCGTGCGGTTAAAACGAACAATTCCTTGAAAACGGGCTGCCAAAATACCATTTGCACATTCATTTTTTTTTTAGTGCATTCACCTTCGTCGTCTCTCCTCAACCTCTCGACCTAGCCGTGCGCTCTCCAGTAACATGCCGCGATTGGAAATGGCGAATCTATTTCCCGGTTCTCGGAACCCATGTTGGGCACTGGCAACAGTGTCAGGCATGTAAAAGACCCATCTTTCTCCTAACCAGGACCACACCCTAACGGGATTATATGCCTGGGGGAGTATTGGTGAATTCTATGAGGTGTGAACCTCAATTACATGTTTCTTATTGACACATGGTGTAAGCAGCAATACCATCCAGGTCCGACCCAGCACACGAAGCATCCAGAACAGCGGCTCGTCATTCACGCATTTTAATATCGCGAACAATTTCTCTCCACAGTATAATTATAAACAGTTCTATATACCCGCCGAAACTTGCTGCCTACTCTACTCTCTCATTGGTTGCTGCGCCATGCGTCCGCAACCGAATTTAAATATATTAATTTCCCTCATATGTACACGTTGTGAATCAGTGTCTTGTGCACACGACCCACCGTTACAATTACAGCTATTTTTTTTTGACGTTATAACGTCTCATAAATCGATGAACGCCGGCTGCACGCACGAAAAATTGTCACGTTCCGCCTGAGCCGAGCGTGCAATAGCCGGCCAACCACCGTGCGAGAAAATCTTCTATAATATCAAACAGTTCAAGGCGGGCTTTTTCAACTAATTGTTCGCGATTTTATTTTCAAACGAATTATTTAAATTAAATTTGCAAAAAACTGTAAATAATATTTGAAAATTAACAGAGTATGCAATTTTTCATCAATGTTTTCATATGACGTTAATCACGTAAAATTATCGTCCGTAAACCGACTTTACAGACAACCACCCTTTTTTTTCTTTTCAAATGTGCACCCGGCTTAACCGTATTCCGTGGAAAAGGATGTAGGGGGAGGGGGGTAGAGAGAGAGAGAGAGAGAGAGAGAGAGAGATTGTATTTCCTGCGGCCCCGCATCTTTCTCCATGGAAATGAGGTTCGCGGAGACCGCCCGGCCGGAAGTTGTATCTCAGTGTTCCGGCGCGTGAACGCATGGAAGAGACTCTGGTCCTCGACTTCAGCTGTCTCACCGGCCGCTTCATGGCGCAGGTAGAAGTCACGGCGGCCAGTGGCGGAATCAAGGGTAAGGGGAGGGAGGGAGTAATAATTACATGGACACATACCCTCCCCCCCTTCAACCGAAGTTATGAGGGAAAAAAAAATTGTAATTGTTCGATAAATGCCGTGTGTTGTTTTTGGTGATGCAAGAAGCGGCTGACAAAACGTTTGGAACAACAAGATACATACCGCGTGACTTATGTTGAGATTGATATTGCAACAACGTGTTTGGCTGGACGGGAATAAACAACTTTGTGCTGAAACTTCCGATAGATCAGTCCGAGGCTAAGTTCCGGCTCCGTGTATTTTTTTTTTTTTTTAAATTTGTAAATGGAACAGAATTATTCATGTAAGATTACAGGCATTTGTACATTTACATGAAAACAAATCTATCACTTCAAAATAAACTTCAGTTTTTACTGGGTTCGAATTCTTACCCGATCATTTATGCTGTGTGTTGTCCCATTGCCTCCAATATATAATATTAAATAATAAGCATGATACAAACAAATAGTCAAATTTTTGAATATTCTGTTATATCTTCCAAGGTTAAAATAATTATTTTTGATGCAAAATTTATTTAAAATATAAAATTCTGCGCCAATGTGGGTAAGAAATACTCAGTACTACCTCGAAAAACGTATTTAATACACGCAAAAATAACCATAGCCATGCGTCGTACAGAGTTACAATATCTTTCTTGCGGTGCTAAAAACTATTTCTTGTTTCGTAAAAGAGCAGGTGCTCCTGGATCGTCGGCTGTCTTGTTTGCTGCGGCGTTGGCAGCCCTGCTCGCAGCTGCGGCTCGTCCTGCCACCGGATGTGCGTAAAATTTTTTTTATTCCTTCTCGTCCCTCAGTGGGCAGACGCGTGCCGCTGAAGGACCGAGCGGGGATATTAATTTCCCGGGCGGCAAACACTGGCAGCCCTGGCGGCTGGTGCTGGGGGGAGGCGGAGGGACGCGCTAGTTTCGACCAGTTTTGGCACGGAACCGGGTGGAGTGTGAGGGGGAGCTGTTTGAAATACTCGCGGCGCCATTGTTGTTTCTTGCCCGGCCCTCCCAGCACGGAGTTACGAACTGCCAGGAGACGTAAGTGCAGTCACTTTTTTAACATCTCCATCGCCATATTGTGTTCGCCCTAAACATTGCGGAAACGCTGCTTTACCACGTCTGATGACGGTTAGAAAGTATAAATTAGAATTACCGTCGTTAAAAACAGATTAATTATTTCGACCTTACGGCCGGCGTTCTCACGTTCCCCTCCCACATATGCGCCCTAATAGGGAAGGACGGGAGTAAAGTTCCAGTTCGCTTTTATAAACATTCGGGAGCTTTTAAAAAAACAGAACTGTGAGGGATCGCTCACTGTTGTTGATCGGGAGGGAATGATAGCTTCGGCAACAACCAGCGGCTGGGGCCGTCGTTGAAAACAGTAACTTTCAATTGAAAAAAAAAAAGTGTTGTCTGTAAAGTCGGTTTACGGACGATAATTTTACGTGATAACGTCATAAGAAAACATTGATGAAAAATTGCATACTTTTTTAATTTTCAAATATTATTTACAGTTTTTTTGCAAATTTAATTTAAATAATTTTTTTAAAATATAATCACGAACAATTAGTTAAAAAGCCCGCCTTAACCTGTTTGATATTATAGAAGATTTTCTCGCAGGGTGGTTGGCCGGTTCTTGCACGCTCGGCTCAGGCGAAACGTGACAATTTTTCGTGCGTGCAGCCGACGTTCATCGATTTTGAAGACGTTATCACGTCAAAATAAAGTCATTTAAAACTGGAAGAGCGGGCTGTGTGTTGCGCTGTTGCCGTTCACACGCAGCCCCGCCGACGGGCAGAGCTCTCCACTAGGGCGGGGTGCTGCCGCACACACTACTTGGCAACACATAACTAGAAACACGCAAACATTAGAATTCCCTAAGTTTTGGTTGTTCTAATGTGCATGTTTCTAAATTACGTGGTTCTGGGTTGTGTGTTTCTGAGTTGTGTTTTTCTAGGTTATGACAGTTTTAATTTTGCGTGTTCCCAAGTTATGAAGTTTCTAGATTGCGTATTTTTGCGTAATGTTTTCCTAAATTACGTGTTTTTATGTTATGACAGTTTTATGTTGTGTGTTTCTGAGTTGAAATAGTGCTAAGCTATGATTTTTTTTAAGTTATGGCGTTTCTAAGTTGAGTGTTCTGAGTTATGTGTTTATAAGTTATTAAAGTTCTAAGTTCTGACTTTTTCTAAGTTACGTGGGGATCCCGTAGTGTTAGTCAGGAGCCGGCGAGGCTTCTCCGCTGCAGTCTCGCGAACATGCGACAGCTTCCTGCCAGTACCAACATTACAAAAAATATATCCCTCCTGTAAAATGTATAGGTCTCATGGTGAATCCTTATGCGCAGACTCTCCTATCAGCTATCTGCTGTGCTGTTTAGCTCGCTACCAAGCAGTAAAAGTCACAGTTGATATATTTGGGCATTCAACCCATATAAGATTAATTACGTTTAGTGCTTAACGGATTGTTTTTTTTAAATTAATATTTAATGCTGGTAGCTACTTTATCTCAGTTATTGTTATACCTTGTCGAGATATTGGAAGTATCGATATATATATATATTTTTTTTTAAATGTTGGGATCTGGGAAAATTTGCAATTACTAATGATATAGCGTTTAATCTTAAATTTAAAGTCAATGTATTGAAATACAATAATTATGCAATAATATGTACAATCTTTCTATGACAAAGAAATGAGTACTTGGAGTATATTAAAAGAAATAGGTACAGCTGAAATGGGAGGTTCTCAAAAACTATAGTGAGCTCCTTGCCGCCGTAGCAAGTAAATCCCTGCTCGTGAATTGAGTCGTTCCTGGAGCTGAAAGTAACCAGTATTCGTTGAAGCATTTAGATCACGAGGAATAAGTTAGACCGAGCCACGTTCAGTGACGAAATTAGCCAGGGTTGAGGTACTCTATTTTTTTTCCCATCCACTGCTGAGTTTATGACGTGACAACGTCTAATAAATCGATGAACGCTGGCTGCACGCACGAAAAAGTGCTCCGTAACGCACATTTTCCCGTTACATTGTGTCCCGTTACACTCATTGTACGCTTCTATCTCTCTTCCACTCGATTGGAACAACCATCGATGTGACTTTTTCGAGGCACATTAAACTTGAAACACTCCCATTCGTTTCCTACTTTTCCTATCATCGTCCTATCCTTAACAGAATAACACAGATTGGAAGAAGTTAAATAGCAAACATGTATAAAAGTTATAGTTAAAATAATCTGTTCGTTAAAGTAATTAACATATTTGAATTAATGAGTGCAAATAAAAGTACATTTATCAATTGAATTAAAGATTTCATTTCACTCCATCTTTGTATCCATACAAAATAGCGATAATTCAATAAAAATGATTCAATTTTATTCATAAAAGTATGCAATCATTTCATCAATGTTTTGTTATGACGTTGTCACGTTAAACTATCGTCCGTAAACCGACTTTACAGACAACCAATTTTTCTTTTGGCGTTGTGTTAGGTTCATCTACGTACAATTTTTTAAACAAAAGATTTTAAAAAAATGGTTCAGCGTGTGACCAATCTTGGGAATCAGCCCGAATGCATGCGCGGGGCGTCTGCGCCCGATGTGTGAGCCTTCATCACACTCACCCGCCCGACGGCCGTGCGACACGGGACGAGCACTTTTGTTCCTTCCCTTCATTCATATGCATGGGCTTAGCGGCGGTCGGCCTTCTCGCATGAGGACAGGGCTTTGTCCCGCGATCCATCTCGCTTCCTCCCCCCTCTCTTCTTTATTTCTGCTCGTGTTTATTCGTGCCGAGTGTCTCCAGCGCTCTGAGTGCCTCTGGAGCGACCGGTCTCGTTGTATCGCAAACAAGCTTCAAGGGATGAAAACACGCCGGTTGTCCACGGACCAGTTTAATGCTTCTCCTCACCATGCTTCAACTCTGCTTTTTATCTCACCCCACACACACTCCGGGACCTAGTTGTGATGTGCTTGACATAACATTTGTCTGTACATGCAACATGCAGTGCTTGAACTAAGTACATCTTTTCCGTAGTAAAACCAACACGGATACTTAGAGACCGGAGAAATTCGCGGATTCATTTAGTGATAGGCTGAAATTCAAACATGTGTGCAATTCTGCTGGTTCTGCTATTGGCTCGCAGTTCAACTGGAGCTCTCTGGGCCAATGAGAGACTATCGACCAAAGAAGCGTCGAATCACAAGCTACCCAGTGGAGACGCCTCACAATTTAGTACCCAATGAACACGCTTGTTTACTTGAGAAATGCAGATGATAATGGAGGCTATCCTAGAGGTCATTGAAACCGCGAATTTTTCCAGTCCCTACGGATACTTTAAAATATGTATGTCTAACTTTTGAGGTTTGAGGCGCGCATTAGCGGTGGATTGTACAATGCTATATAGCGTGCCTCATCCTTCGTTTGCAGTGTGCATTAAAATGGTCATTTACTGTCTCTTTCCAATGCACGATTTCTGCCGTTAGCGCTGTCCTTTTCTCGGTGTGCTGAGTTGCCAGATGTTTGCCAGAGAGCACAAAACATTTATATACAAATTTATAATGTATCTAATGAAATTACTAATATATATGTGATAAATGGTATTTTCTAAATATAATTTGGAATTAGAATTTTGAAATACATTATTCTTATGGCAAGTCATAAAAAAACATGATCTGCTAATATTCAATTTACACCGTAGGTCATATAGAAACCTTAAGATCGGATAAAGAGATGGATACAGAAGCACAAGAAAAACAAGTAAAAATTAGCCTGTTTTGAAAACATCAGGTAATTTCAACTTGTTTTCTCTGTGTTTGTGTATTTATCTCTTTATTCGTTTCTCTATGACCTATAGTGTAAACCAGCAATGGCACATTTTCAAAGAAACATTATTAGATCAATATTCACTGTGGCAAGAATCTTTTAAAACGTTTTAAAACGCGTTATTTGGATTTAAAATAATTTTAAAGTACACAACATAGTTGATTTACACTGATTGTAATATAAAAACTTTTGGAAGGACAACAAATATTTTCTATAAAGACGTAACTGAAAGACGCCATCTGGTTTCAACCATTTTTCAGAATTTTTTTTAAAATATATAATCTAATACTAGAAATTTTGGCTCCATTATAGCACAGCTCATGATTTAATGGAATGCCTTTTATTAATAGTGAACAACTGCTACAAATAGTTTTTCATTTGAAATCATAATTGGTGTTCATCATTGATTTTTTTTTATTTCTTTCAGGTTGACTACAAATGTAATAATACTGTCATAAGACACTCAGTAAGGGCCTTAGAAATATCAACAAATAGAACAATCAAGGATGTTAAAACTTATTCTAATTAATGATGGAATACAATATTAGATCTTTAATGTTAGTAATCCGGGTAGTATCAACATGCCAACAGTGTACACCATCTACTCGGTGGTGCAAATAAGCTTGAGACACACTACCACTTTGGCGCGGGCCAACTTCAAAGCCAAGACAGTTTAAGGACAATGGCCGTGAGAGCCTGTAATCGATATTTTTTTGACGTGACAACGTCTAATAAATCGATGAACGCCGGCTGCATGCACAAAAAAGTGTCCCGTAACGCAAATTGTCCCTTTACGCTGTGTCCCGTTACGCTCATTGTACGCTTGCGCCGCATCTATCGCTCTTCTACTCGATTGGAACAACCATCGATTTGACTTTTTTCGAGGCACATTAAACTTGAAACACTCCTATTCCTTTTCTTACTTTTCCTGTCATCGTCCTATCCTTAACAGAATAACACAGATTGGTAGAAGTTAAATAGCAAACATGTATAAAAGTTATAGTTAAAATAATATCTTTGTTAAAGCAATAAACATATTTGAATTAATGAGTGCAAATAAAAGTAAATTTATGAATTAAATTGTATATTTCATTTCACTCCTTCTTTGTATCCATACAAAATAGTGATAATTCAATAAAATGATTCAATTTTATTCATAAAAGTATGCAATCATTTCATCAATGTTTTGTTATGACGTCACGTTAAACTATCGTCCGTAAACCGACTTTACAGGCAACCAATTTTTTTGTAAAAACGTTCGCTTCGAACTGCCTTTGATAACTCGTTCTAGTTCACTTTCGTTTGTTAATATACAGAATCGTTCAGCGTTATATTAAACGCATATTTTAAATTGTTGGCACTACGAAGCAAGTTGTATTTTAATTACCCTCGAGTGTAGGCAAATCCACTTGCAGCAACCACTAGCATGAGTTTTAACAGTTATGTAATGAGGTTTAGTAATCACTAGGAATGACTGTCGCCCTTAGCAACTGAACCAGGGGATGGCCGCTTGTGCATGATTACATAGCAAGTGTGTTTATTTCCTTCAGCTCATTGTTGCGCGCCGTATTCGTTAAACACCCAGAACATTGCCTGAAGTGTAGTATTTGCACCGTGGGAACAGTTTAAAATTATTTATATATTTTTTATGGAAGTGACTGTATTACGACGGAGATTAAAATTCATACTTACTAACCTCGTTAGAGGTTGCAATTCCAGCAATTTTTTGGGGCGTGACAATTATGGCAATGGCGAGGATAAATACGTCACACAGAATTGCCATGTCCTGACAATTCCTAAATTCGTGATCTAAACCTCAACCGTGCCAAACGAATAAATAAATAAAAACTAAGCTCAGCTTGTTTTTCCCTTACAACTCGCCAAAACCATGGGAACCTATGCATGCAAAGGCGTGCCGCGCACTAGGGAATGGAACACATTTCAGTGAAAGGAAACGTTGTTGCGTTCGTGCAGGGATCCTCCGTGGACAGAGGCTCGCCTCCACTGGGCAAGGACCTCCCGGGGTGAAAGGACCTGCAGATCATATTTGTGTCCCTGAACGACGAACATCAATCACATTTCCTCCCCTTCCCCCCTCCTCCAGCCCTCCCCCACCCTCGTCCTGACCGAGGGGGAGGGGGGGCGATGTCGCTGCATCTGGCATCTCCAGCATCCGCTCTCTGGAAGACAAGAAAGATTAAGGGGGGACAGAGAAAAGAGAAAGAAAGGGGGATCACTTTCCCGGTACACTTGATTTTTCCATTACCTCGTGATTGATTGACTCGAGGATGGGGACTAGGAAATTTTTCGCGAAATTCGCTTCGTGCCACGGATTGACGTTAAACAAGCTGATCGCGTCTTTTGTTCAATTACGTCCTTTGGTGACTGCGTTGTAGTGACCAAGCGGAAATGGATTTCGTAAAAGTGGTGAGGTTTCTCATCTGCGAAGCGACAAAGACCGTAAGGAGCACAAGGCCGCAAAGATGAAACATAAAATCAATTGTTCCCATGGCCAAACAGAGACTTAAGTCCAAAAAATATAAGGCCTGATTTGTTCTTCAGTACTTGTACCTTTCCCCCCCCCCCCTCCCTCCTCGAGTATGTGAGTTATGACAAAGTTTGCTTTTTCTTATCTACAGGTGAATTATAATCATTTAGTATTTGACTAAAAAAATGACCGGCCAACTAGGGAAATATTGTATTGTATGCACATAATCAACAACGACTTGGAAAAGATCGTGGGTAGGTCTTATTGTGTTTGGACTTTAAAAATTGTTTTCACTTTTTCAATAGCTGTTATTATTTTTTTACCTTCTCTGATAAGCTAGATAATTTTTTCCCGTTCTTGGCTGAGCCAGTAAGAACGAACATGATTATAATACTTGTATTCGTCTACAAGAAGACAGTTAATTTCACATACGTGCAAAATAGCGAGAAGAAGTGGCAGCATTATAAGATTATTCTAGTGCAAAGTTTTCCGCAGTTGTCATTCGTTATAAAATAAACCAAGAAGTGTAAGGGTTTAGAGGCTACACTACGATCAAACCAATTCGTGAAAATTTTCTGGTTTCAATGATGAGATGATGTTTCGGGTTTTCAATCGATCTGATCACTAGTGTAGGTGATATTAGTACCAAACGTGAACCTCTATATATTGCATACGTTACATGGATATCTGTACAGCTGTACTCCAGCACGCCCCTATCGTGAATTACTATACGATCTCCCTCTCAAGAACTAGACATACCTTAGGCAGTTAGTCTAGTCTATCTTCCTCTGGTAAGCGGCACACAATCCACAGTACAAGTTCCGTTCTTTGTGCGTGCACCTAATGTACCCAGTAGGGTGAAGGTGCAACCAAATAAGCACAACTAAGTATAAAAGTCCGTAACATATTATCTTTCAAAAATAAAAAGTAAGATAAAATTACTCAAAATAAAAAACAACATAATACTACCAGTATAAACATGATGAGAGGACTTCCACTTGTATATACACCAATTATGTAATACCACAAACAATCATCACAAGAATTTAACAAAAATGTAAACCAAGGCAACGTAGCGCAATATTATTGTCATGAAAAATAATGTAATCGAAACCAAAGTTGTGTAACACAAAGAACAAAAGTGCGGGATTACGAACGGTCGATCATTGAACTGCAAATAAAAACCAAATTGTAGGGATTTTGAAATTATTTCACCCCACATAAATACCAGTGTAACTATAATATAAGCATGCTTCTATTTATGTACCTTAAGAAGTTTTGAGTTTTGGTAATAGTCGTGGGTGTGTATCAACAAGGTATCTATTTGTAGTTGGCATTATTTTGCATGAGGTGAATAAAAGTTGCTGCCTTATATCTTGTGTTAGTTTTGTCAATGGTAAACTGTGAGAAAATAATCAACTCAATAGATTGATATTGAACCAATTGCACTCACGCTGAAAGAGATTCAACTGTCTGGAGCAACGAATTTTATTGATGAAATATTTTTCACAATGTATGTACTATGTATAAACATAGGTGCAATAAAAAAGGATCGTAAAACCGAAAGCGAGCAGATGGCGCACCTTAGTGGAGCCGCGACTCGGGAAATGCCCGGAACGTGGCTGCCCGCTGGGGCGAAGTCCGGGAGATAAGTCGGGGAATCCTTCTGTTCACAGACGAGAGAGCCAAACGCTCAATCGTGCATCTTCGGTTTTTTTTTTGGTTCATTGTAAATAAATATGGTGGTGTTTATAAAAGGATACTAATGGTCAATTAGGTTAGGTTAGCTACATTATAAATACTTTAAAACATTGTGGACGGTTGATTTGGTTAGGATAGCTACATTAAAGATACGGGGGAAAAAAAACATGAACTTCGGGGAACTTCGGGTTTTTGCTCTCTCGTCTGTGAAAAGAAGGCTTCCCGATAAGTCGCCAAGAGGGTCGTCAGGCTCGGCCACGGGACCGCCTTATCGCCTCGTCACGAGACTACAGCGCTCCTTCTCCCCCTGGCGGCCGCGGTGGGCGCTCAAGACGTCGCAACTTTACACATTTCAAACACCGCGCTCTCCCCCTTTTTTCGAACACGGAATCGTTCCCTGAAACCTCTCTCCCGACTGGAGGACGTGCGGTCGACGGGAAAGTACTTTGTGACGATCGTTTAAAGACCTGACGGCCTGCCATCGGAGCTCGGTCCCGGCGCTGAGATAAGGCAGTATGGCCGACACCTTCTCTGCCTTCGGAACGGCCTGCTGCAAGAGGGTCGCTGGGCACGCCATTTCCTCACATTTTAACCAATAAACACAACCACTACAGACTAGCCAATCAGATTAGCTGTTCTGCGCGGACGTTACAGCGGGTCATTCTGTAAATGTAAAATAAACTCGTGGATTGTTTCAACGATAGGCATAAGTTATAGATAGAGACAGGAAAAATTAGCGGATTCATTTCGTGATAGGCTGAAATTCAAACATGTGTACAATTCTGCTGGTTCTGCTATCGGCTCGCAGTTCATTGGAGCTCTCTGGGCCAATGAGAGACTATCGACCAAAAAAGCGTCGAATCACAAGCTACCCAGTGGAGACGCCTCACAATTTAGTACCCAATGAACACGCGTGTTTACTTGAGAAATGCAGAGGATAATGGAGGCCATTATCCATCCTAGAGGTCATTGAATCCGCGAATTTTTCCGGTCCCTACTTAGAGAACATTTTCTGGACTTTAACAAAAAAGACCCCTTCAGAAAACAGTCGCCAAGAAATGTTTGTAATTCTACAAGAAAGATATTTTATCTGTGTACAAGACTTCGCTATGGCTTTTTTTTTGGATGTATAAAATACGTTTTTCTAGATAATACTGATCATTAATTAAGAAAATTTGCGCATTATTTTATATTTTAAAATATGTTTTTATTCAAACAATAGTTTTTTTAAAAAATAATGGAAAATATAATCAAATATTTTACAATTGGATTTTATCTTTTTTTATTACACTTATTAATGTGCGCAGTTAATACTGGAAAACTATTGAGGGAACGGTTTACGAACAACTCTAACTGCTGGAGGTATTGGGACAACACAAAACATAAATACCCGCTAATAATCCGAACCCAGTATTACTGCGAACACTATTTTGTTTTCATATAAATGTACAAATATCTGTGATTTTACATTAATATTTCTGTTCCATTTACAACAAAAAAAAATCTAATTGATGGTGAAAAGTTTTTAATTTCTAAAGTATTTGGCATTATTTTGTTTCATTTTTTTTGTTAAATATATTACTGTCCTGTGAATACTATTTAAAAAAAGGTATGAACTGTGATATCAGTATAATGTATTTTAATACCCGTGAATCATGTTACAGTACTTGCTAGTAAGTTTGTATTGTAATTTGAAACTTTTTTGACGTGATAACGTCTTATAAATCGATGAACGCCGGCCGCAACGCACGAAAAATTGTCACGTACCACCTGAGCCGAGCGTGCAAGAACCGGCCAACCACCGTGCGAGAAAAATCTTCTATAATATCAAACAGGTTAAGGCGGGCTTTTAAACTAATTGTTCGTGATTGTATTCAAGCAAATTATTTAAATTAAATTTTGCGAAAAAACTGTAAATAATATTTAAAAAATTAAAAAGTATGCAATTTTTCATCAATGTTTTCTTATGACGTTAATCACGTAAAATTATCGTCCGTAAACTGACTTTACAGACAACCACCCCTCCTTTTTTTTTATCATGTTCTTGCTTATTGTCTTTTATTTAGGTTAGCTTAGTTACCAATGTATTAACTGAATTTGACATCCTGTCTGTGGTCAAGTGGTAGACAAGGTGATGAACAGTAGCTGGTAAAAGGCCACGACTATCGTATCGCAGTTGGTTCAGAGACTCTCTGTAAGTCAGCCAGTGAATAGCGACCGGCGCACACGAGCCGAGGAGCGAACAACAGAGGCTGCGGGTCGTGGAACCCACGGGCGACTCACGCGCCATCGCGCCAGGGCTTTGAGGTCCGCGGGCGCTTGTTCGAGGTCTGCCCCCGGGGGCGGGCGCCGGCCTAACGGCCCGGAAGAAGCCCGCCGCTTCCGGTCCGGCGCGCGTCAAAGCGACGGCTCGCGCGCTGCGAAATCACGCGGCGCGCCGTAGTTCGCCGCCCGGCCGCCAGGCGGCAGACTCGTCTCTCCCCTCCCTACCTTCCCCTCCTCATACCCCTTCACCCCCCACTCTCCGGTCAAGGGACGGACAGGAAGAGAAGCACCTCCGAAAGAGAGGGCCGCTTCCAGGCCGTTTTACGCGGATCACGTTAATATATTTAACGTTTTAATACGCAATTGAAGATTCCCTCCAACATTTATAGTTATCTTCAGAAGCATGGAATGGAAGTTTCAACCCATACACATAAGTATATTTAACAAGTTTCCTAAATAAATATACAAGTTGATTTCTCGAGGGTTAGACTAACTGACGTTTTTACGCAAGAAAAGGGGGTTGTCTGTACAGTCGGTTTACGGACGATAATTTTACGCGATAACGTCATAATAAAACATCGATGAAAATTTTCATACTTTTAAATTTTCAAATAATATTTACAGTTTTCGTAAATTTAATTTAAATAATTTGTTTAAATATAATCACGAACTACTAGTTAAAAAGCCCGCCTTAACATGTTTGATATTATAGAAGATTTTCTCGCACGGTGGTTGGCCGGTTCTTGTACGCTCGGCTCAGGCGGAACGTGACAATATTTCGTGCGTGCAGCCGGCGTTCATCGATTTATAAGACTTTATCACGTCAAAAAAAAGGATGATTGATTAGCATTGAATCCTTCCGAAAAATTACTGCACAAATGTACATTTTCGTGTTTTGTATTATTGAAGTAATTCAAAGCAAATGTTCTGCTGAGATATTTCTCTAAGGCAAAGCGAACTTCTCAAACTGTGGATTTCGGTCGCGGGCGCGTACAACAGCGACAACGCGACGAGTCCCGGCGCCCCGCCCACGCGCTGTCGCCATGATTGATGACGTATTTTCCCTGCGGCGCCTGCCCCAGTCGGGGGCGGGAGGGGACTGTGACAGAGACGCCCGCGCCTACGGGCAGCCCCTGAGCGCGTGGCAACCCGCGTGACTTGCAGTCTGTGCGGGTTGCATCCGGCCACACGCACGGGCGAAGTAGGCTGACGGACCACGTTCATTTCATAGACTCTTTTCGTTTCAGACAAAACTGGAATATTCTGTAAATATGCTAGCTTTTTAATAGTGCTCATTGGCTGACGTAAATGTGACATATTTTGGTGGGTTACTCGTGATTAGGTAAATGCTATAATTGGTTTATTAATAGCTCAGTGTCATCCATTTACTTAAGAGAAACAATTTTACGACAGTGGTAAGTTTTGCAGTGATTATAGAATTTGTTTAACTAAACATTATCCCTACCTGGGTACACATACTTTGTGAGAGCTTCGGAAAAATACACACGATTTGAAAACTGCTCAAGATATTCGAGTGGTGTATGTTTATATGTTCACGAAATTATATAAGAATACGTTGAGGGAGTACTAATAGTTCTGCTTCCATATTTTATTTCTATGTTGTATTTTTAAAAGCATGAAAATGGCTAAAACGTATGTTTTTAGTATACTTTTTAGACATAAAACATCTAGTGAAGATTCTTGAAAGTACTCCAGGGACTTGCGTTAAAACTTTATCCTTTTTCTCCGACATAATATAATGATTAAAGCTAAAATATCATAGTTGCCCTATGCACTACGAGAAGACTGCGCGCCAGTTCAGAGCCTTGCGCTTAGAGGTGATACTGCTTTAGAAGCACCAGTGAGCGCCGCACTTATCACTCCGCCTTGATAACACAAATATTTCATTTTATATTATTGTACATATTATTTTAAGTGTCGAAGTTAAGGCGTGCCACCTTGTCTTACACTTAACAACATAAATATTTACTACGTTGGTTCATGCAAGATTAACTTAATAAAAGCGATAGTTTGATAAATCACTAGAAAATCTAAAAATATAATACATAAGATAAACATGATTTAACTAACGTTTAAAATATTAAAGATAAATTTTAAAAAGGTTTTAAAATATTTTATGACATAAAACATTGAAATAAAAATTAACCAAGACAAAAAAAAATAAAAAAAGGGGGAGTTGTCTGTAAAGTCGGTTTACGGACGATAATTTTACGTGATAACGTCATAAGAAAACATTGATGAAAAATTGCATACTTATTAATTATCAAATATTATTTACAGTTTTTTGCAAAATTTAATTTAAATATTATTATTTTTAAATATAATCACGAACAATTAGTTATAAAGCCCGCCTTAACCTGTTTGATATTATATAAGATTTTCTCGCACCTGTGGTCGGCCGGTTCTTGCACGCTCGGCTCAGGCGGAACGAGAAAATTTTTCGTGCGTGCAGCCGGCGTTCATTGATTTATAAGACGTTATCACGTCAAAAAAAACTAATACATTTTCTTATAGTAAAACACGCATATTCACACACATCCAAGCCCATATTTCTGATACCACAAGTAAACCTGAAGATCGCAGTTAAGGGCTCCGCCCACCCGGGCACACACATACGGTGTGCAGAGCTTCAGGGAAAACAACGCGATTTCAAAACTACTCGAGATATCTGAATTGGGTCTGTTTAACGAAAAGCATTCAAGGGTTCGCTGAGGGCCGAAAAAGTACTTTTTATTTTGGATTCAGTTTTTAAACTGCACTTTCAGAAGAGTTAAAAATTGCTAAAAACGCATGTATTCAGAGTTATTTTTTAGCTGTAAAACAACCGGTACAGATTCCTGAAAGCACTTAAGGGACTTGCATTACACATTTATCTTCATTTCTCTGCCATATAATGTTACGGTCACCGCTCAAATGTCACAGCTATCCTGTGACGATGAGAAGACTGCGCGCCAGTCCAGAGGAGACACCGCGCTAGAAGCACCAGCGAGCATCGCGCTTATCATCCCGCCTCGCCGACACACATACACCCCTGACGAGAAGGGTCGCCAGGCCGCAGGGAGCTGTGTTCTTGCGGCGTGGCTGCCGTCGACGTCAGCGGGGGAAGCCTCGAGGACTGAAGTGCGGCGGCGGTGTTGGCGGGGAGGAGGAGAAGGGGAGGGACAATGGAGGGGGAGCAAGACAAACACACTTCGCCGGAGACCAAACAAAAGGAAAGCGAAGGGACCGAGAGAAGAACTTCGCCGTCGCACGCCCGCTCTTGGAGGCGGAACACGGGGTCGTCTCCCCGCGCCGCGTGATCGGGCGAGGCCCTGCGCTCCTCCGAGTCCACTTGCTCCGCGGGCCGGCGCGGGTCGTTACCACAGCGCCGAAATACCATAACGCCGAAATGTCAAAACTGACCACAACGCCGACAGCTAGAAAACTGCTGTGTACCACAACGCCGAAATAACAACTGAATGAATTTGTGTGTGTTTCTTAAATGTACCTTAACGCCGAAACACCACAGTCAAACCTAACCTTACCTAACCTAACTTAACTTAACCTAGCCTATCCTAACCTAGTCTAACCTAACCTAGTCTAACCTAACCTAGTCTAACCTAACCTAGTCCAACCTAACCTAACATAACCTTTGTGGCAGTCCTGCAATGACATTTTTGGGCGTTAGCGTATTTCAGCGTTGTGGTAATTCGGCGTTGTGGTACACATCAGTTTTCTAGCTGTCGGCGTTGTGGTCGATTTGGCATTTCGGCGTTGTGGTATTTCGGCGTTGTGATGCGTCCCCGGCTGGCGTTCTCCCGGCGGGCGACTCGACGTGGCGGCATAGCGAGACAGCACACACGCTACCGGAACAAAAGCTGCAACTCCCATTGACCGAACA
Organism: Bacillus rossius redtenbacheri; assembly: GCF_032445375.1. NCBI lineage: Eukaryota > Metazoa > Arthropoda > Insecta > Phasmatodea > Bacillidae > Bacillus > Bacillus rossius. The sequence continues at coordinate 4,791,399 of NC_086334.1, forward strand.
TTGATCCGTTACACGCGAAAAACCGCCCAACATTGATCGGTTTTTAATTTTTAAAAATTGACAATGGCGGGCTTGGCTGGTGCATTGCTGAAGTTTATGAAATTCATAATAGCTCTTCGCAAGTCCCAGTCTCCACGCAATAACAATTCGATACACTAATTATTTGCTCAATACGGAATTATTATCTAAAAATATATGAAAAGTGTGTTTGTTGGCAGACTATTGGTGAACAAACGAACTTAAATTTATTTAAAACAACTGTGTTTGACAGCTCTGTTGGCAAAACGCAAGTCAATGTTGGCCCGTTCGTGTAAGACAAGAATCATTTAAAACCCACAAATAATTTACATACAGTAACTTCGCGTCATGATTTTGTAGTTTGCAAGATGTCACGGAAGTATTTTTTTTACGTGTTCACTAATATCCATTTTTTACGGGAAAAAAATTAACTGGTTATTTATGATTGGCGATAGGGGCTTCCACAGTTGGCTCGTCTGATGTCAATGAGTTTATGTGCTACCAAATATCAATGATTCATCTAAAAATTCTTGAAAAGGTTATATAAAATAAAGAAACAGAAATGAGCTACAGTTATAATTCATCACTCCTTGCAGGATTCTGGACTGATAGCATTTATTACCCTCGTAGCTTTCGCACGTGGTCAATTTCATGAGTTCTGACTAACGCAGAAGTCATTTAAATTCTCCTTACGTCAGTTATTGGTGTAATCAGTTGTGACGTTGCGTTTTAATTTTCGAGAGAAAAATTACGGTAAACATTCAAACAGCCTCGTTTCCATTGGCCAAGATCAGTCCTATGCTTCACAGGAAAACTTATTCACCAGGTACGTTTCATTTTCATTGATTGAGGGTTTTTTTTGTTAAGAACCGAGCTGTGCCGTTACTACCGACGATCTACTATTTTTGGCTCATGAATTTAGTAGAAATTTTCAGTCAGTTACGGTTCAGTCAGAAAAGCAACGTGAAGGTGAACGTTTTCGAGATCTACGCAGAAATGAAATGAATTCTTGAATTTTTCCAGTTGTCTTGAAATGTTACGTCATGCGAACCAACTGACTCTTTTCCCCCCCCTCCCTCTCAACCCTTTTCCCTTATGTTCCACACATACACGTACACACACGCACATGTCTCTCTCCGAGGAAATATTCCATGAAACACGTGAGCGGTGCTGACAGCTGCTCGCCGTACAACATTAATTCTGCAGACATTCCATCTGTTATTCCATAGAGTACGCGCGGCGGCAGCTACGGCGCACAAACGAATAAAAGACAGAAATATGTATTATTCCGTTGGAAATTGACTCGCATTGCAGCGAAACGGGGAAAAAAAAATATTTAGTCTCTCACTTTTTTCCACCAGATTAAAAATAAATATAAATTGAAAGGTGAAAGTCGCAGGCTAAGGATAGCAAGGGCTTAATATTCACGCACTCTGCCTTGCAGTTGCATACGTGTTCCAACGAGTGCAGCGCATGTTTTTTGACGTGACAACGTCTAATAAATCGATGAACTCCGGCTGCACGCACGAAAAGGTGTCCCGTAACGTACATTGTCCCGTTTCGCTGTGTCCCGTTACGCTCATTTTATATTGCTCTTTGCTAACCTGAACCTCCTAGCATTGCGACCGAGTCCGTGGCGTAATTCTGTTTTCATGCATTTCAATGTAACATTTTCATTGCTCTTTGCTAACCCCTTCCTCCTAGCATTGCTGCAGAGTCCGTGGCGCAAATATATTATTTTTTACTGCATCTTGGTTTTGGGTAAGCTATTTTCCTTCACATCATCCTTGAAACACTCCCATTCGTTTCCTACTTTTCCTATCATCGTCCTATCCTTAACAGAATAACACAGATTGGAAGAAGTTAAATAGCAAACATGTATAAAAGTTATAGTTAAAATAATCTCTTCGTTAAAGTAATAAACATATTTGAATTAATGAGTGCAAATAAAAGTAAATTTATCAATTAAATTGTAGGTTTCATTTCACTCCTTCTTTGTATCCATTCAAAATAGTGATAATTCAATAAAAATGATTCAATTTTATTCATAAAAGTATGCAATCATTTCATCAATGTTTTGTTATGACGTCGCGTTAAACTATCGTCCTTAAACCAACTTTAAAGACAACCAATTTTTTTTTCTTTGCGTTCAGAATCGCGCAGGAAAAAAAAATCACGTGCGCGAGTAGTTCAGTGCTCGCCAGTGATGTGTTGACATCCAAACTCGGTGACGAGTTCATCCGCGTGTTCTCGTGCTGCAAATAAACTCATAATAGGAAACTCTGACACGCAATATTACGTATAATTCTATGAAATGATACCGAGCGATGATGATATCGTGTGTTTTTAACTACATTTCTGGACGCGAACCATGCGTAGTTTCCGCACCCTCCGCTAGAATTCGCTGCCGGAGCAGCTACGTCGACTGTAGAATCATTTAATTTGCAGACCAAAAGTTTAAGCTTGAAAAAAATACTAAACTCCGGCTTTGGATCTGATTTTCGACAAGGAATTTTAATTGAAATACTGCTCATCTTGTTGAAATCATTGAAACATTTACCTTTGTCTGTGCAAAGTTTGGTTCGCATCATCCGCCACAGATGGCAGCGCCGTGGTTACGTATTTCCGTTAGACGTGATTTCCGGTCAACTCACGAAATCTCTCCTAACAAATGCCGTATACCGAGAGCTAAGATGTTTACACATCAAAAACTTTATTTGGAACACAGAAGTTTGTCTGGGTCATTGCGTCAAGCGCTTATAGGGTTTGTAGGTCGTGTTACAAGAAAGATTTGTCAGGCATTTGTCAGGAAAATTTGCGAGAATTTTCGCTACGAAGTAGTACAAACAAATTTATACGTTCAGAATTAATAAATAATAGCAAACATACTTTTTATGAATTGTAATTTCGGGTTGTTATTTGTGACAGAACTGTGCCTCACACACCCTGCAGGATCATGAACCGTTATTAATTAATAAATAACTCTCGGCTAAGACCAACACAGCATTAAGTCCCGTTGCTCGCAAGAGCAAGCTAACAAAAGTAATTCCGCTCGGGAAAACAATTACAGGAGAGCCAGGCGTGGAACAGAGCTGTTATGCAAAATATCAGGGTGCCTATCTAATATCTTAACCTAATTACGAAGTGAAATTGTAGCCGGTGCTGTAGAGTAAATTTGCTGACTTTTCCAGCTATGCAGAAAGAACGCTGTATTCCGAATCCCGAGTTTTGCGCTCTGTTGTGAACAAGGCAAATACGCTCGAGGAAGAAAGAACAATGTTTTGTCGAAGGTAAACATAAATTTTTTAAAAAATATTTTGTATTGTACTCTTGCGAGTTCGTGTTAAAATTAAGATATAACAGAGCATCCCCGTAAAATTACCAAAAAGAGATTCATGAATTCGCGAAGATATCGGGACATGTTGCAAGCAGTGTCCTTCGTGAGTTTGAGGTAAACACCGTGAAGAGTGTTGCAGGAGCCTTGCTGTGTCCGAGCCGGAGGGGGGGGGGGGGGAACTTGATTCATTTAGCGACACAAAATGGCGGTCGTAGCCCGCGCGTTCGGCTGTTTCCAGTCGGTGGGTCCTCGTCCCTAAAGGGAGAGAGAGGATAAAAATGAGAGAAAGAGAGAGAGAGAGAGAGAGGGAAAGAGGAGGGGGACCCGCCGAAAGAGGAACAACACAAAAGGGGCACAAAGCAAACATTTGAACAGCGCCGAGGAAGCCGCAGAACAAACACCAGCGTGGCAAGTCTCCTGAATGAGGATAGTGACTTTTTGCTAAAAAAAGATTCCCACCAGAGATGTATTTAAAAAAACACCGTAACAACGTTTGTCTCACTCGGCTTGGACAGATTTCCCTTTGGACCGGCGGAAGTGTCGCATCTTTCTGAGCGGCTCACCAGCACAGAGAGAGAGAGAGAGAGAGAGAGAGAGAGAGAGAGAGAGAGAGAGAGAGAGAGAGAGAGTGTTCAGCTACGAAAGAAATAATGTACAATATTAGGCAATGAACATGTTGTATGTTATATATTTTTTTGTGTGTGTTTTGGGAACATTTTGTATTCCGGTACCGATCTAGTCGGGCGCGTTCGTATTTCTTCGGGTGGTTTCAAGCGCTTGTTGACATTGATAGCAACACTGTAACTTTTTTGTACATGTAACAAAAATATTTATGTAAAATTACATATTTTTGTAACTTTGTACATTTACATGGAAACATTTTAACTCTACAAAAAAAATATTTCGCAGTAATACTGTATTCGGATTCTTACACGGGAATTTATGCTTTGTGCTGTCCCAGTACCTAAAATAGTTGAAGTTATTTGTATGTCGTTCCCTGAAAAGCTTTCCAGTGTTAACTGCGCATATTAATAAGCACGGTAACATAAAATAAAGTCAAATTGTTGAATGTTCTATTGTCTTTTCCATGGTTGAAAAAAAAAATTATGCTTGAATGAAACCTCAATTAATATAGTAAATTATGCACCAATTTTCGTAAGAAATACTCAGTATTATTTCGAAAAACGTATGCAAAAATAACCATGGCAATTTGTGGTGCAATTGGGTGCAATTGACTCTGTTATGCATGCAGTCCAAGCTAGAAAGTATATACGAACACATAATGAGCAAAACCTGTAAGTAGTCAGTTTTTAGTGAGCAGAAGCAGACTAACTACAAGGCATAGTTTTGAAAAAAATGGATAAATAATTGTGTCTGAAAAATTTGTTAGTGTAAAAGTGATACCAAATGCTAAGCAAAATAAGATTGAGATTCTTAGTTCTGCTGATGATGAGATATTACATATAAAAGTATACAAATTGAAAAAGTATACAAATATTCTAAACCATCTGCAAGTTGGCAGTTGTTTTTTGTAAACTCATAATTCTGGACAGAACCAGGAGCATTCGTTATAATTACGTATACCGTTATTTAACTGCGCCATACTGCACTTTGAATACGCAAGTTTGTCCGTGTTTATTCACGGCATTAACATGTCGCAAGCTCTAACACGATATGATGTATGGGTATTTGGGCTTCGCGCATGAATCTGTTTCGTGTTTAAAACACGCCTGGTTCACCCGTTCCCTTCTACTCCGGCAATAAAGAGCGTTGTTAACATCTGCATCATGGATTAGGGACATGCCATTATTACACTGCGTGTGTTTGATGTTGCTGGATGATTTGTGGTTCCAGTAATTTTTAGCGGGACGTACAATTTACATATTTCAAGTTGTCTCATCTGCACCAAACATGTGAGGAATTTCATCGTCATGGACTTTAGATAGTTCACACGCGTTTGCGTGTGCAGAAGAGTGTTAGCGTAAGATCAAAGTGTAAAGTGACCAAGAAAAAAAAAATAGGTTCACATAGAACGTACGAGGTTTTTACGATCTACATTTCACCCACAACTCACTTGATGAATTTATAAAAAGAAACGTGCTTTACCAATCCACAAAATAATTATTCTACTCACTCCCATATGAAATAATCTCAAACGATCTTTGTATCTTTCTCAATACCAACATCTCCAAGTCAAGTTTTCAAACAAAATATGTAAAAAACACCTCCCAATATTCCTAATCCTAACACATAACGGTTCTATGAACGTAAAATAAAATGTTGAATTATAATATATAAAACGTAAGCTCCATGACGCCAAAAAATAAACGAAATATGAATAAAATACCTTCTATTTTGTTGCGTCTAACAAAAATGTTATTATCCACCAACAGTTTCGTTAGTTTACACTAAGAAAGAAAAAAACTATAAAATATTTTGATGATACACATTCTTACTACAGAATCCACTCGTGACACCTTAATTTATGTCAAATTTAAGAAATGTATTTATAACTACGAATTTTCCAAAAATGAATGGAGATATTCGATTCGTAAAATATTAGTTCGTATTATATGTGTATGACATTGGTTTTTATATGTAAAATGGTGTTACGAGCGTTTAGGTTGCAAAATTATTATTCCTCCGAGTGCAAACAGTGTCAGGTGCCAGAAGTTGCAAAATAAAACGAGGATAAAATCTACTAACACAGCACGTATCGCACCCGCAGTAGTTATGCGCGTGGTGACGGCATGACGAAACGAATAGTAACCGAAAGCTGATAATGGCTGCGTGTATGTTTCCCGTCATGCCCCGCGACACGCGCGCAGCAAGGAAGGGGGGAACCTTGCCCCCCGCAGGGCTCCGGTCCACGCGGCGGAATAGCGGGCCGACCCCCGCGCGCGAATCGATGCCCACGCTTAGTCCAGAGCGCGGCGGCCTTTATTAGAGCAGCACAGGCTTTCCAAACACCCACACCTGCACGGTCCAATGTGTTCCCAAACACCCACACCTGCACTGTCCAATCTGTTCCCAAACACCCACACCTGAACTGTCCAATCTGTTCCCAAACACACACACCTGCACGGTCCAATGTGTTCCCAAACACCCACACCTGCACGGTCCAATCTGTTCCCAAACACACACACCTGCACGGTCCAATGTGTTTCCAAACACCCACACCTGCACGGTCCAATGTGTTCCCAAACACCTACACCTGCACTGTCCAATGTGTTCCCAACAGCTACATCTGCACTGTCCAGTGTGTTCCCAAACACCCACACCTGCACGGTCCAATGTGTTCCCAAACACCCAAGCATGCACGGTCAAATGTGTTCCCAAACACCCACACCTGCACTGTCTAATGTGTTCCCAAACACCCACACCTGCACTGTCTAATGTATTCTCAAACACCCACACCTTCACGGTTAAATGTGTTCCCAACACCCACACCTGCACGGTCAAATGTGTTCCCAAACACCCACACCTGTACTGTCCAATGTGTTTCCAAACACCCACACCTGCACGGTCCAATGTGTTCCCAAACACCCACACCTGCACTGTCTAATGTGTTCTCGAACAGCCACACCTGCACTGTCCAATGTGTTTCCAAACACCCACACCTGCACGGTCTAATGTGTTCCCAAACACCCACACCTGCACGGTCTAATGTGTTCTCAAACACCCACACCTGCACGGTCCAATGTGTTTCCAAACACCCACACCTGCACGGTCCAATGTGCTTCCAAACACCCACACCTGCACAGTCCAATGTGTTTCCAAACACCCACACCTGCACGGTCTAATGTGTTTCCAAACACCCACACCTGCACGGTCTAATGTGTTTCCAAACACCCACACCTGCACTGTCCAATGTAATTCCAAACACCCATACCTGCACTGTCCAATGTGATTCCAAACAAATTAATAGTTTGAAACAATTAAAAATTTTTGTGAATGTCAAAAAAAAAGACCCTTATGTTAACAGACAGATATTAAAGCCAGAAAATAATATGATGCTATTATTGGTCTGCAATAAATAGCACATCTACTGATATGCTTTAGAATATAATCAAATTATGTGTTGTCATAGATATTCAAAGACACTACTCACTAATAAATAGTAACTAAGAATTTAATACCAATTTTTCATGCAGAATTATGATAAAATATTCTAGTTAAATCATAAACACTATCTACTAATAATTTCTTATAAAAAGTATGAATATATATTTTTTACAAATAATGTGTAGTCACCTGAATACATTATAAAAGTTTCTTCACTCTAGGTTCACAAGTTAAAAATATTTCGAGGCGTTATTCGATTAACAACGACAAAGAGGGTGTGGAAAGTTATCAAAGCTAGAAAGATATAATTTCAAGACATTAAAGACAAAACAAAATCATTCACAACCACACGTCGAACGAAAATAATTATAACTCCCGCTATGTACAGACAACATAAAACCGCGGTGGAGCGACCAGCGCCGAACTGCATGCTGGGTGCCGCGAGCGCGTACTGTGTCACTGTGCCAGCCCGCGCACACTGCCCAGGGAGAGAGGAAGGTCTCACCGCGCAGCCTCCACCGAGGGCCGTGTGCTCACCGCCCGGAGGCCGGCCTCATGGCTGGAGGGCGCCGGCCCGGTGCAGCGTGAGCTAGCATGCCTTGCGCACATACCCAGGGAGGAAGGAATGTCTGACAGCGTAGCCACCACCAAGGCCGTGTGCTCACCGCCCGGAGACCGGCCTCCTGGCTAGAGAGCGCCGGCCCGTTGCAGCGTGAGCTAGCATGCCTTGCGCACATACCCAGGGAGGGAGGAATGTCTGACAGCGCATCCTCCATCAAGGCCGTGTGCTCACCGCCTGGAGGCCGGCCTCCTAGCTAGAGGGCGGCAGCCCGGTGCAGCGTGAGCTAGCAAGCCTTGCGCGCATACCCAGGGAGGGAGGAAGGTCTGACAGTGCAGCCTCCACCAAGGGCCGTGTGCTCACCGCTCAGAGGCCGGCCTCCTGGCTAGAGGGCGCCGGGCCATAACAGCGTGAGCTAGTATGCCTTGACCGCATACCGCCGCGCGCACAGCCCAGGGAAAGAGAAGCGGGGCCGGCGCGCGCAGGTGACAGTGATGTCACAGAGTCCGCAGGCACCCGTGTATCAGAGTATGTTCGAGTGTGTTGCGGGCGAGTGCAGGTGTGCTGCGAGGCGGGTCTCGCTCTCTCCCGTCAGCGCGTGGAAGAGAAGGCGCCGAATCTTTAGGTGCAATGAAGCAACGTGTAAGCCAGTAGAGCTTTGACGTGAATTCGATGATGGTCTTACGTTTATTATGCGAGGTCATGACAGGAACATGGTGACATGAAAATAGGATGCTCTGTAACGCCCACTATGGCCAAACTGCACTCTCGAGGCTAACAATAACTATGCCATCTGGCGCCATCGCTCACCCGCAATGACGTAACCGCGTGGCAACGAACGCTAAAATGTGTAGTAGTTCTTTCGCAAGTGAGCTAGCAACAAAAGTACTTGGTCGATTTGCTCCAAACAACTTTTATTCTTTAAGTTCGATTGTAAACTAAATTTCGAAAGAAAAATAATACGTTAATATTTCTTGCACAGTATTTTTTCCATGCGAGCAGCAAGGAATAATGCCAAAACCAAAACGTGAAGGAATCGAAGAAGCAACGATTGGCTCCCATTTCTAACCAGCCACCTAGACTTTCCGGTGCAGAGAGATAGATGTATGCTCTGTCGATTAAGAAAGAAAGAAGCACAGAAAAAAGAAACAGAATGGACCCACGCGGTCTAAAGTTGTAACGAAATAGATGCCCCGAGCTGCAGCCGTATACATCAGCCCAACCCAACGATAACACATCGAATAAAGAATCAATCAATGGTCGTAGACAACAGTGAACTCGCATCCTACTTTGGAACTTGAATCGAATTCACGAAGAAAAAAAAACACATAGCGGTAGTGGCTTAAACTTGTACCCACCCCATTTTTTTATTATTCTTTTTTCGAAATCTAGTGAGGTTTGTGTACTGATTTGGTCTCTACGCAGGGTCTCAAGAAAAGTGCACATTTATATAATTTATGCATAGTGGTATGTGAACCAAGTGTGTGCACCAATGTTTTAAGCAATTGCGTGAATGTTTTGTAAGCCTTAATTTAGTGTCTTTGTCAAGTACGAACAACCGGTGCGTTTATTTTTGTAATAAAATTCTTCACTCTGTTTTTTTTAATTAGAGTCTCGTTTTTATTTTGTATCAATGCTAACTACCTCATTGATAGATCCGGTTGAGCTGCTTTAAGTTTAGATCGTGAATCGTGAATGCAGCGACCCGTGGCTGGTATCTTCAAAGGAAATTTTTCCGATATTTAAAATTTTTTTCGATTTATTTGCTTGCATCTGGGAGTCGTCATGTTTGCTGTGCGTCCCCAGGGAGGGGAGGGGCTAGCAGTGGCGGGGACGGGATAGCAGTGGAGGGGAGGGACTAGCAGGGGTGGGGAGGGGTTAGCCATGGAGGAGAGGAGGTAAAGCAGGCTCAACCGTCCTTTCATGACGTCACTGGCCGTTAATGGGGACAACTCATGGCCGAAATATTCCACCTCCAGCATATATTATATTTCTTCCCACCATAGGCATGAAGGTATTCATGTTAAGCTTTGATAGTTTATAGGTCAAGATCTCTGTAATGTTGGGTGTGAGCGCACGTGTTTATGTTAGTTGGGAAAAAGGAGGGAGGATTGGGAATCGAGAAAATTTGTAATATTATTTTTTAAAAAAATGTGCGTCTGGTGTCCACGCACAACAGAAGTGAAATCTCATGGTTTAGATAGAGATAAATTATTTTCATATCAAACAATCCACATAAAAATGAATGATAATTATAAAACTCAACTGCACAAATCAATAACAAACACAAGCAGCATTACGAGAATTCCGTAGCATCACTGCTACGTCATTTATACCTCTCCCTTGCCAGCTTCCCATTCGACCGCTAGCGCATGCAATGGAGTGGCGTTACCGCTTATGCACTCTCCTGCTCTACCGGTTCCCTCACCACGTACCTAACTATTCCCCTCGTGTGATCGGAATTTTCGTAATGCTCGAAAATTGTTGCCCCCTAGTATAGAAGTTTCACTTCAATAAAAATGTATTTATCATAGGGAGCGAGCTCCAAGGAGACAGAAAGACTGGTCTTTAGGCTCACAAAACGCTACCAGAACGTCAAAATGAGTGCGAGTGGACCACGCCCAGACGAGGGAAGCCTTCGAGTCACTAAACCCCGGTCAGGCCCCGAACACATACGAGGTTCAACCGCTCGCTCTTGCAACTTCGCAGTCCGATCGTAGAAGAAGGAAAAACATATATTTTGCGAGATTCAAAATATTTCCACGATTTCAGGATGTTGGAGAAAAATGTCGCTGACCTAACCAACCTTTTGCATTTGTTATGATCACCTAGATAAGCAAAAACCTGTCAAACCAGGGAACAATATCAGGAAATTTTCAAAGAGATTTAATACTTTAACTACGATTTGACGTACAACTTACCTAACCCAACTAACTTTTATTTTCAATTATCTAGATGTTTGCAAACCTCCATCCTGAAGAGAAAAAAAATAAGATGGATTTTTTTGCGAGTAAGATCAAGGATAGATGAGAAGAGTAGATAGTTAAAGAAGAGTGGAGGGATGCTGTAGGGATAGAGGAAGACGGAAGCATTTCACTTTGCTGACTCGGCCACAGGCTGGAAGCAGTTGAAGATGACGATGATGATATCTTTTATGTAACACACACAACCTAACCTAACCTAACTTTTTACTGTTTTACAAGAGAAAATAAAGAAAGCTCCGAGAGCGCTCATTATTGGCGAGTGTGACTTGATGTCAGTGAACGGTAGGTGTAAGCCCCCCGGGAAACCCCCCACGAGGTGTGGCGTGTCGGCAACAGGGCGTGTATAAATGGCAGGCAGCCGGCCGCTCAGTCAGGTTCCCGCGCATGACGCAAACAACTTAGCGCATTCATTTTCAAACTGAACATATTTCGAACTATCGGGTGGTCACGCAGTTCAAATTACAAGGTTCTAAGGTTTGATTTACGTCACTGGAAATCTTTTTTTTTAAATTTTATGTGCAACTTTTGATTGCATTTTAAACACAAAATTTAAGAAAATTATAGCTTGGCTAGTTATTTATTTAGCTAAATTTTATAATAACTCAGTCCGTTGATTCGGTTATTTTACACTAGCTTTATTTTTACACCCATCCCCAATCCCACCATTTGAAGCGTAATTTTGGTACTTCTCGATTAAAATCTTCACACTTGACATCCAAAATAAGATAAAAACGTCTGTCTACATCTGACTTTGAAAAAAAAAACTACTGCCATCCTCCATATACAACTATTAAAAAATTTCCGAACTAAAACATTAAATTTTTTTATTCGAAATACTCTAAAAAAAGATCCGTTTAAACCACTTAAGGCCCAGCTAATGCTAGGTACTTGAGCTTAAATGTTTATACATGTAATTAACTCTATTCCATTTGGCTGTAAAATATTATTTCACGTGCCAGACAGAAGTCGTGATACAAAACTCTTGATAATTTTCAAAATAGTTTCCTGTAAAGAATCAAGAGAACGCGCTCGGTGGGTTGAGGATGGGGAAGGGGGGAAGAAGGGAAGGGGTTGTAACAGAAATCCTCCGCAACTACTACTACTACGGGTCGGCCAGCGCGAGCCGGCGGCCAGACCGCGCGGGACCGTCACGTCCGGCGCAGGAGGCCACGTGACCCCGGGCCGTGCTGGCGCGAGTCGCCAGTGACGTGCGCCGCGCGTGCGCACTGCGGGGTATCGACCCGCCCCCGCCCGCCGCGGGCCGCGTGCCGAGCGGCGGAGTCTGCCCTCCACCCCGGCCCTTATTCACAATCCCCAACTAAAACACACAACAAAGCATGTAGAAAAACCAACTGTTTGACGTGATAACGTCTTATGAATCAATGAACGCCGGCTGCACGCACGAAAAATTGTCACGTTCCGCCTGAGCCGAGCGTGCAAGAACCGGCCAACCACCGTGCGAGAAAATCTTCTGTAATATCAAACAGGTTAAGGCGGGCTTTTTAACTAATTGTTCGTGATTATATTTAAATCAAATTTACAAAAACTGTAAATAATATTTGAAAATTAAAAAGTATGCAATTTTTTCATCAATGTTTTCTTATGACGTTATCACGTAAAATTATCGTCCGTAAACCGACTTAACAGACAACCCCCTTTTTTCATCGTAATTATACGTCTCTATACACAATATTCGTTTATGAGTAATCAGACTTGAATTCAGACAATCACAATAGATTTTCCCACATAAATCAACGAGAGCGCTTTAAATTTAAATAAAATAACAATATTATATGTAATTAATATACTAAACAAAATTGGAAATTTTAAAGAAAAAGAGATTTCATTTGGAAAAATGTGAGAGAAAAAATTTTGTAAGTTTTTGTTGTCGAACGTAACACTATAGCAAAAAAGAAACCGTGAACTTAATATATATATATATATTTACTATTTACTCTAGTATACAATAATAAAATGACTTCCAAATTTGACATATAACCATTATTTTGGGTAGTTTATGCTAATTAACGGATAAACGAATAAATAATGTTACTTAAGTAATTAAAAATTTGTTTCAACCATGTTCTCGTAGATAGCGATGTCACTAGAGGCGAGATGCGCCTTCAGGTAAAGGAAGTCGGGCAATAAAATAGCCCGTAGCCTAATGTAAGATAATCCCAGGTGCAAGCTACCAACGGGCGTGACCTTGTTATTGACCAATGAGCACTTTGAAAAGGCAGTTTGCGAGTCTAGCCTGGAGTGAGATGAGTCCGTTGTGTAATAATCGCTCCAGCAATAATATAATTAAACGTAATGATATGTTGGAGCTCAAACACACATTGATGTAATTTTTTTTTGTAAATGGAACAGAAATATTAATGTAAAATTACAGATATTAGTAAAATATTTTACATTTACTTAAAAACACCTGTATCACTACAAAATTGTGTTAATAATAATACTGGGTTCGGATTCTTAACCGGGCATGTTTGATTTGTGTTGTCCCAGTACCGCCAATAAAGTTTTTTTTTTTTGGAAACTTGTCTACGCACCTTAATAAGCATAATGAAACTAAATAAAGTCCAATTGTTATAAAATTATGCGCCAATTTTAGTAAGACGTATTTCATATAAGCGAAAATAACGACAGCTACGTGTTACGCAACGTTACAATATATCTCTTGGCAGCTGGTTTCGGAAGGAATCTTTTGTAAAATTACAGTTTTTTTTTTTTTTTTTTTTTTACCTGTTCAGAGCCAGTAACAGCGAAACAAAATGCTACAAACAAGAATCAAATTGACAAACAATTCCGTTTTCTCTACGATGGCTGTGTATTTTTTTTTGTTTTCTTCTTTTCACGGCCAGAAAAAAAAAAACAACTCTTTTCGTGTGACATTTGATCGGCGCGACAGAGTTCTCGTCGAAAAAAGGGTTGGGGAGGGGGGGGGGGGGGGGGTTCCGGAGACCTCCGGCGAGTGGAAGGACAAGGGCAGGGCGGGAGAGGGGGGAGGAAAGAGACGGAAGAAAGATGGCGCCGGGCGGGCAGGCTGCGGAAATGAGATACTTCGCAGCTGTGAAATTGTATGCAGGAGATAACATAGCGCGGCGCGGCGCGACGCGCAATCAATAAGAGGACCGGGGCGCATCGGGGGAGAGGGGCGGTGGAACAGGACACAGAGAGAAAGAAGAGCGCGACAAAGCAGCGAGGCGAAGAACTGGACAGGACGAGAGAGAGAGAGAGAGAGAGAGAGAGAGAGAAAGGGACCTCACCCCTTGCGACGTCCTCCGGAAATATTCCCCCGTAAAGATTTCTTTGTACGCGACGACTAGTCATAGACAGGGGCCCCTGCATTTTCGTGATATCTCACTCTTTCAAGATGTTTCTAAAAAAATATATATAACTAGTTTTCGCTTTCTGTTGTGGCTGGTAGTTGACTGTCAGGTCCATCGAGAGAAATCAAGTGTCCGAGGACAAATAATTTTGTGGGGATGTATCATTCAATGGCAAACTTTTCAAACCTACGACTAAAAAAAAAAAAAAAATCTAAACATTGTAAACCTGTAGCCATAACTCTAAATGTGATCTGTGCGTACCGCATTACGTGTGAGGTTTCCTTACGAATTATTTTAACAATGGATTTGTCACCTCCGTCGTTTCAGGGTAACCCGAAGTATTAATAATTAAATAAATAAATAAATAAATTTAACTGGGAACCCCTCCCCCCTCCCCCTGCCACGTCCTCCTAAGGGGGACACAATTCACCCATCCTTGCGACTGCTCTGCATCTACGTAGCTATTTTAAAAATAATCATGAACGTCCAGCAATCCAGTTACCAAATTTTCAATTCGCCCTCTGAGTCGCGTAAAAGCACCTCTCACCGATCATAGCAAATAATAAAAAAATAAAATGTGTGCTCAAATATTTCACGGTATGTCGAACTGTTAACAAACAGTCGAATTTTTCTCTAGCGAAAATACAGCTGTCTTTACTTGCATGGTTGGAAGCGTACTTGAAATATCATGTCCTCGCTGTGTGCAGAAACACAAGATTTTACTATTACATATTCTGGATTGCATTTATTCCAACTAACAGACAGTCTGCAATTACCGCCTTTAAAATCTAATGCATTGATTCATCCAAATGATCACGCATTACAACAAATTCTTTCAATAATATTTAAAACATAATAATACTTAGTGAAATTATTTTAACATATTAAAATCAAAAAATTACTACGCCTGTGTCGTTCTGTGTTTTATTAAATTTAAAAATTGTTTTCGTGATGTTCACATTTGAAGGTCTTAGTGACTGGAAATAAACATTTAATATGATACTTAGGGACCGGAAAAATTCGCGGATTCAATTACCTCTAGGATAGCCTCCATTATCCTCTGCATTTCTCAAGTAAACACCCGCGTTCATTGGGTACTAAATTGTGAGGCGTCTCCACTGGGTAGCTTGTGATTCGACGCTTCTTTGGTCGATAGTCTCTCATTGGTCCAGAGAGCTCCAGTTAAACTGCGAGCCAATAGCAGAACCAGCAGAATTGTACACATGTTTGAATTTCAGCCTATCACGAAATTAATACGCGAATTTTTCCGGTCTCTAATGATACTGTATTACGATTAGCCAAGACATTTAACTGCCGTAGTTACTACCAGTCGAGACAGGTACGATGCATAAGGCAGAGGCTGCGTTCTCGTCGACGAGAAAGAAACGAAAGTGAAATTCATCCTGAAATAATGGTGTTGTACGCGTATAAACGATATACGGTACCCAGAGCCCGTAACACTCGCGCGCGCACGATAACTGTCTTGTGCCGGGGGAGCAGCAGTGGACCGGCAGGGGTGGTTACAGGACGCGCCACCAGAGGCGCTCAAATATGCAGGCCCGCTAACCGCCTGTCGCTTCCATTACGCCGCTCGCCCCTAATGGGTTATTAAACCTGCAACTGCCGTGACGCGCTTAAAGGAGCTCCGATATGGCCTTTCCACACCCCCCCCCCCTCTAACCCCCTCCCTAACCCAACCCGGGGCAGGAACCAACCCCACCCCCCTCCCCCACTCTTTCAGCGACGCGGGCTCCATCGCTCCGGGGATAAAATTTTTAAGGCCCGTGTCCGACCGAAGTCAATAACTATACATACAGGCTGTTCGGAAACTGCCTTCCCTTCCCTTCTCTCGTCCACACGCCGCATGTGTCGGTTCATTGCTGAGCAGCGCACGGCAACTCAAATAGCCAGATGTGTACCCGGGTAGTGTTTAAAACCGAACACCACAGCTTGTGCTACTACAGCTAGCTAGTTAGTTCGTAAATTCACAGAGAGCGTTAATACTTATAATTCAATAACAATTGAAATGCTTATAATGGAAATATTAACACGAATTAAGTAATAAATAGTAGTAAAAACATAGATTATTATTTATACTATGGTTTGTTAAATGTGTTTTTTTTTTCTGGAAATGTGTTACCGACGGATTGTTTTTTATAATAACAGTAGAAAATTAAATCAGCAGGTATAATACAGTCCATATTGTGAAGAAGAACTGCTGATCATGTGACCAAATGTGTAGTTTACCCTGTCGTGGGACCAATTTTCGAGTTTTATGAGTCCAACAACAAATTATTTCTCCAGATAATTATTTATAAGTTAAAAAGTTTTTTTTTACGTCTAGGTTCTCATGTCTTATGACTGAATGTGAAACTTTTAAACTCGGTTAGTCTGGTGAGTAACGTCCATTCAATAGAAGGTTAACATAATTCAATGTTTACTTTAGTCACTATCAAGAAACAGACCAACTATCGAAAACAGGAATACAATAAAACAAATCATAGAATATTCAGCCGGGAAGATACAATAAACTTTGGAAACCTGTCATAACTTGAGACTAGTAAATTCCACGTATTTATTCAACTCGAATTAGACAAAACTTCGCTGCTTTCTGGATACTCTAGGCCATTTTTCTTGCATCTTAGTTAGCTACTGGGAACACGTTGTCAAACCGTTGAGGTCGTGCAGAGTGGCTCATCACTGGCTGAGTGTCATAGATAAGTTGTTGAAATAATGGTATGAACATCAGAGCCAAGCAGAAGTTAACACTTGGATTGGTTAAGGTATATCACACTGCCAAGTGCATCCACGATATTAGGCCTATGTACTTGCGCTACGGTTACATTGCCAAACGTACTCCAATCAATATTTTAATAGGGACAGTATAGGAAATACGCGAGACAATTGATGTCAGCGAACCTGGCGTAGTGGAGTGTAACTACTTTATTTTACAATGTGTTTTAAGTGAGTGAGAGTAATGGCACCTAGCGGTTTTGAGTGAAAATAACTTGAAAGCAATGCAGTAAATTGTCTCACGCTTTGCTAATGATAATTGGCCAGAGTTTCCCATAATATCGTATTACGTAATTTGCTTAAATGTTTAGCAGAAATAACTAAACGCCATCAAATCCAGTTTCATGTCTAATTTCTGTAACAATCATTTTAATGTTATAAACACATGAATTAAATTGTGAAATAAAGGAATTAGACAGTGATTTAGCTTAAGTTGAGTCTACATACCTCGCCGGTTGAGTGATCAGCGTTCAGCTCTTGGGGTCACGGTTTCAAGTACCAACTGAAGATTTTTGAATTTATTATTATTATAAACTTTTACTCTTTAGGCCCTCGGCAGTAGGCGAAAACGTTAAGGTTATGATTTGGTATTTACGTGTAACAAAGATCAACTTTTACAATTTTTGAATGGCTAAATTTTCACAAAAATTAAGAATATGTTCAGAGCATACTTTAGACATAATTAGCTGCCAAAGTCACATTTTTATGGTTTTTACACGCTTTATATTAGCTTCACCTGTATGTTTGTGACCGACTCCTTTGGGTGCGATTTTGACCCACTTTAAACGGCCAGATTTCATTCAAACTTTGTAGATTTATCGAGGACCGATGACAATACACTAATTTGATATGATTATTCCATTATTCAATTTGCAAAATAATACTTTTGTCAATTTATATAATTTCACAATATTAAGTAGGTAGGCTTTGTTTATATCGCGCCAAAGACAAACAAAATAAAGAGTTCGCACATTGTAAACAAAACCATTTCGCTCATGTGCGAACTCTTTTCTTTCAGATAAACAAAATAAAGAGTTCGCACATTGTAAACAAAACCATTTCGCTCATGTGCGAACTCTTTTCTTTCAGTTTGTCTTTGGCGCGATATAAACAAAACCTACTAAATATTGTGACATTTAATTAAATGAAAAATGAGAGTGGGTTATGATTATTGTGAACAATATACTTTCTTGAAGAGAATATTATCTATATTTGTAAAAATATGAAATAAAATTGTTTGTCTGTAAAGTCGGTTTACGGACGATAAATAATTATATATAATAAAAAGTGCATCACTGATTGAACGTGTAATAAATATAAAATGCAAATAGATTATATAGGAATGTAGCATATTCAAATTAATTTAAATGCCTGA
This sequence comes from Bacillus rossius redtenbacheri, assembly GCF_032445375.1. Taxonomy (NCBI): domain Eukaryota; kingdom Metazoa; phylum Arthropoda; class Insecta; order Phasmatodea; family Bacillidae; genus Bacillus; species Bacillus rossius. Next base: position 4,809,862 of record NC_086334.1, read on the forward strand.
AAGGTTTAAATATAAATTTAAGATTTTTTTTCTGCATACTGTGATAATAGGCCTTATCACAGAAGTTCTGACACGGACACGTGTGGTTTGTCTACCTTTTTCGTTTACCGTCGCCTGGCAACGAGACGTGTGCAATAACAATCTAAAGTGTTTGTTTACCTTTAGTATAAAACAGTTTTATGTGCCAAAGACATTTTATATATATTTTGATGAATTTAGAACTGATTATTTTGGGAAAAAACACTCTAATTAACTTTTTCTTTCGGCCGTTTCTTTGAATTTGGTACGGTAGACGCAACGGAGGCCGGGGTTTGGCCCGAGGCCGGCGGCGCCTGGTTTGAAGGACCGGCGCTAGGCATGCCGGGGAAGAGAACGTTTGGACCCATCTTGGGAAGTGCGTTTGGTCTGACGACAGCTCTGGTCGTCAGGCATTTAGTGACCCAAAAACTCCGTGTGCGAGGCTTAAAAACATTGTTAAAATAACGGCGACGTTTCACGGCAGTCGCCGATGTAAGATTTCATCCGATCCGCACAATACACAGGATTCTATGAATGAATGAAATTGGACCCTGCGCATCACCAGGTAACCATTGAAAAACGTTATAGCTCCAGGTGACGCTTTTTCGATTAAGGCCGAAATAATCATCTGAGTGAAAAGATGTAAGAGTAACATTTTTCATCATTTGGGAACAGCTACATTTTGATATATAAATCTTAAAGTTTTATGTCGACATTGAGATAACACACATGACTTTACTACCGAAGGTCCAGAAGTCTTGAAGAAAAGAATTTCGAGCCCTAACGATGTGATTTAGCCGGAAGACAATATAATTACCCTGAGATAAATTTAATTTGACATTTTTTCAACATAATCTTAATATTGGAACTTTTGTTTTGTTGTGTCCGACGTATTGGGAGCGATCAGTTTGTTTATTCTTGGCCCCTTTTTCATACTCACTGTATAAAGTGCTGAAGTGGTCTAACTTATGTAAACAGTAATAATAAATTCAATGCCATCTTGGTTTTTCGTTGTAACATATGTTTGTTAATATTTTATTAGATTCTCCATTCGTCAGTCTCACAAATTTTTTTTTCTATTTCCAGTATTTGTTTACATAATAACTCTCTCCACCGAGTAAGCAAGGCACCTTACAGAGTCACATCTGTTGTCCCCTTATTAGGTAGGTATAGTTAGAATACTTTCAATCATATTTTAATTAAAATTAGTTGATGCATAGAAAGTTATAAAGTCAATAAGACCTAAAGATCTTCATCTCATACATGTTGGTGAAAAAAAGCTTGGCATCCACTATAACTAGAAGGTTTTAAAAGTGGACACCACGTTTATTGTCATTATTTACTATGTGATGATTCTGATTAATTGAATTAATTTTTTTTTGCTAAAGGTTATACAATATATGCTATTGTAATTCAGAGATGTTTCTTAACTTGAAAATCAGATCTGGACAGCTGAAATATCTTGCTGAATAGTTTCATTAACATATTTCCCAATAAGTTTTTTTCATCAGCATCTTTTTTTATCAATTCTGATTACAGTTGGAATATCATTTATTAAATATTAAAGAGTAGTTGAGATAAACTACTACTTTACGGAACACCTAATACCATGAAATTGCATTTGCAAATTTGACTGAAAAGCATCTATTTGTTAGATAATTAAAACATATATATACCACGCATTGCTTGGCGAGGCCAAATATTGATAAATTTTTAATCATAAGATTGTGTTGGACAGTATCAAAGGCTTTGAAATGTTTAAATAAATAGAATATTATATTTATGTCTGGATTATATACAGGTACACAGACGAAGAGGAATAAAATCAATGTGCCTATAAATATTATTTCGTCGAAAACTTCTAAAATAATACATAACAAAACAATAGTTTGTGACCAAAATTAAACTGTCAATACTACTTTAAGAAAATATCTACCGATAAATGGTTGAACACACAACATCGGTATACAACCACTCACTGACTGGTACACACTTAATTCAAATATATTATGTACAAAATAAAATATACATGGTGGAATGAAAATGCTACAGTTACTAAAAATAAAACGCTTAAAACAAAAAAAAAATATTTTTGCAAAACTCCGTTCCCCCGGAGAAACCCCCGGAATGGCCACCGCATGGGGAGCCCAAGAAAAGAAACGGGCTCCCCAATTGGAAGCCACCTGGTAGGTTTTTTTCTGTTCCACCCACCGTTTCTTTGGTAGCCTGACTTGTTACAAGGGATTGTATTCCTACCAGAGAAAATGCCACCATTTTATCTGGGCAATCCGCCTTGGAGGAGCCGGGGCGCGAACCCGGGTCCTACAAGTCACAAGGCAGGCGCTCTACCCCAGAACCAGAGTGGTAGAACGGATACTTGCAGTCTTCTTAACTCTGACATGATGTTATTCCATGAGTGTACTGTAGTTTCGTGTATCATTAACACGTGCAGTAACATCTAACCTCGGTAACGAACAAATTTATGTGTTATTATGAATTATGTTATTTCATAACAGTGAAATATATTTTGTATAACTAGTCGTACAATTTTTTAGTTGATTTCCTGCAAACAAACTTACAGTCCCGCTGTACTATGATTATATAGAAATATAGACTAGTAAAAAAATACGCAAGAGCTTGCACTGTCGATGGTAAAGTTATTTTGAAATAAATGTTAGATATTAAACTAATGTGTTTAGTTCAAGTATGTGTGTGCTTACAAGCATGAAGTTATTGTATGGACATTTTATTTATTTGGTTTTAAAGCCACAGAAAAGTTAACGTTTTTATATCACTTTTGGCTTTCTTTTGTTTTACCGTGCTGAATATGCGCAGTTAATACTGGAAAGCTATTCAAACAACTGTTTGCAATAGGCGTTTTCAAAATCAAAAGTTCATTTAATGGTTGTGTATGTTTATTTCCGTGTATATTTTGTAAAAAGTAAAACGAAAAAAAAAAAAGTTAAAAACTAAAAAAACACGCTTGTATAGAAAATCCATCTAAAAAAATAGAAAATAAATTTCATTAAATTTGAATTAAGAATCGTGTGACTAAGAATAAAATGTATTAATTGTAAAAAAAAGCGTGGGGTGCTTTTTAAGATATTATAAAAATGATAATCCTTCTACTCATATCTGTCAATAAAATATTTTTATAATAAAATATATATTTTTCTTATTTACACTATACCTTAATTCAAATTTATTAAAATTTATTTTCTATTTGGATTTTCTATAAAAGCGTGTTTTTTTAGTTTTTTTTAAACTATTATTTATTTGGGAGTACAAATAAGAAGAATCAAACGTATTACAGAATTGAAAATCTCTATGTTTAATGGCAGTACTACTGTCTACTTCATGATTAAAAAAAAGTTCTATTACAAAACAAATATGCATATGTAGGTATATTTTATTTTACCTGTAAAGTACTCACAGATTTGAGAATTGTGAACGGGCAGATAAAATTAAATTAAAATTTTCTGAAATAGGTTTTAAACATACCTTGAAGTAGTCAATAGAACTTTCGTTAAACCTGAAAAGTCTTTGTCCCGTATTCCACACTTAATTTTCCTTACTTGCACGGCCCTAAAACCTAACAAATATAAATTTGGCAGCTAATTATGTAGAAAGTATGCGATGTATATACATATATATTTCATTCAGAAAAAATTAAACCATTAGAAATACGACATGTTTACCAGTGTTTTAACTTAAATATAAAATATTACTTAAAACGCACTCAATCAGTGGCGGACGTAGGGGTTAGGGGGAATTTAAAAAAAATGTTTAAAAAAAATATCAGGAAAGACAGTATGTTATTATGTAAGAAGCAAGCGACCTCACCTATGTGGCTACTACTGTGTAGGCCCGTTTGCTAGTGTCAAGTTTTTTGAATACACGTGTTTAAACTGTAGGTTTTTCGACGTAATAACAACTTATAAATCGATGAACGCAGGCTGCACGCACGAAAAGGCATGACTCATTGTCACGTTCCGCCTGAGCCGAGCGTGCAAGAACCGGCCAAACCACCGTGCGAGAAAATCTTCTATAATATACAAACAGGTTAAGGCGGGGCTTTTTAAACTAATTGTTCGTGGATTATATTTAAACAAATTATTTAAATTAAATTTTGCAAAAAAAACTGTAAATAAAATTTGAAAATTAAAAAAAGCATGCAAATTTTCATCAATGTTTTCTTATGACGTTATCACGTAAAATTATCGTCCGTAAACCGACTTTACAGACAACCATATATATATATTTTTCAATTTTTTTTCCCCTTGAAATCCCCCCCGGGGAAAATGCGTGTACCCGCCACTGCCCTGAGTGACCAATGCCAGAGCGAGCTGCCCCCGACGCGACGCGACGGCCCCAGCGGCCGCCGAAGAAGGCGACGCGACGCGACGCGACGCCGCGGCAAACACTCGCCGTGTCTGGTTTCAGGCGGCGGTAATTGGCGCAGCGGCGAGCGCGAGCCTTAATCACGAGCGGCGAGCGAACCCGAGCAGGCGGAGGGGGAGGGAGGGAGGAGGTGTCTTGCCAAACAATGCCCACCCCCCCCCCCCCCCCCCGCTGGGACCGCAATATGGCCGCGCGGAGGACTGTCTTCTCCGAGATTACCCCTCGCAGCAGCTGCATGGACCCGGGGTGGAGGGAGGGGGGTGTGTCCCTGGAGCCCAAATTGAAAATCCTGGTGTATGCGTCTTTCCCCGATGGGGTTCTCCCGTCTCTTTGTGTGCGGCGGCCCCGTCTTATCCGCAGTCCTCCACCAGGAGGCGTACTTAAGCTAATGGCCAACCCTTCCCTCCAGCCACCACCATCACACACCACCACCACACCACCACACCACCACAACACCACAGGCCTGTGGAGACCTAGTCGTGTCCCCGGTACTACGAGTACCGCCGACACTCCCTCTCCGCTGGCTGGCCAACACCGGCCGCAAACTACATTTGCATCTAGTTCATTCTTCGGATGTCCATGCAACATAGGCAACAACGTTTCTGTTGTTCCGTAGCGGATTTTGTCGTCAGATGTGTTTCCTGCTAATCTGCTGTTTGTAAGAAGTCAGGAAAGTATACGTAGCTTCAACTTTTGTCTGTCTGGTTGCGTCGTTGTTCATTTCCTGTTTTTCCACAACTCGACCACGCATAAAAGATTACTTATATAATCTCATTATAAGATTTTACAAATAGCAAAATATTAAAAATTAATAAAAAAAATTGAAACATGGCGAGGTTTAAGGCCGTCCACAGTTCTTTCACGAAAAAATATTGATAAGTGAAAATAAATAAGTGTAATAATGTTTAGTGACACTATGTTACTGGCCAGTATTGCGCCATGGAGCGCGCGCTTGCCTGCAGTTCTGCTGAGGAACTGAGGCATCTGCAGCTGACACCGCTTCAAATAGCAGCTGCTCACTGCAAGGCGAGGTGACTGCCAATCAGCTGGGAACGCTTAGAGGCGAAACTCCTATGGAAGCACGAGCGAGTGCCGCCTTTACGTACTTCTCCCGCTCACCTCGGCGCGCGCGGCAGGAACATAAACTGAAGCCGTGACTAAGAAACAGTGTCTGGTGTTTCACATTTTTTTTTAAAGTAGTTTATAAACTGTAAAGGAACAGCGGGGCGATATTTGCACGAGCATCAAGCAGATAGCGTGCCTTTACGATGAAACACAAGCATGAAAGAGCGCAGTAAACCGATTTATGTTCGCGTCCCATTTGCAATCTTGATATTACGTGGCATGAAATAGTGCCTGCATAATTTTTTATGGAATATTGGGGAATGAAATAAAAATGCTCTAAAACAACATTGTACGAAAAAGTTAATGGTAAAGTTATACTTTACGTGTGTGAGCGCGTACATACCAAATACAGCAGGAATACTGTGATGGTTGTACGAAGTAACTGTAACCACGGAACCTTACCTCGAGGAACGTACACAATATCCCAGCGATCGGGCCACCGGGAACCTAAAAAACACATAGGATTAATTTAATGTAACGTGGTTTTGTTCTGTCCCAGTGAGTATAACTCCTAGCTGGTGGGTCCAAACGTCTTGGTTAGAAAGGTGGGAACGTGTCAATGTGTATGTAAGTTGAAATATCGTCAGAGATGGACATGATATGCGTATTCAGAGGCCAGTGTAATTGGAGCACTATTATAAATAATCTATTGAATGAATGGTGGTGAAATCGAAAGTAGCGCGGGAAAACCTTAATGGTAATGACCACGCAGAAATCCAGGTTTAACCGAGTATTCATTTAATTTTTTTTTAATTCGATAGAATTAATACTTTATTAACTGTATTTATATTAATTACTACAGTCTTTTCAATTATATTATTTCTATTAGTTATTTGCATGCAAAATTAAAGTTAGTTTTTTTTTACTACGCCAAGAAAGTCCTAAGTACACGCACCCATTTTTTTTTCCATTTCAGGTCAAAATTTTATATTTACAGTAATTTCAGATAAACTTGTAGACTTTTTCAACTCCTTAACTTACACGAAATGAAAAAAATATACAGCGCATAATTTTTGCATAATTATTTGCCAAAGTTACATTTTTAACGTTTTTGGGTTGTACAAATAAGGAGAATTTAATTTATTACAGAACTGAAACTTTTTATGTTTAACTGCAATGCCACTGGCTACTTAAATAAATGGCTTCTTTCAGAAAATATTAATTAATTTTATCTGGCATTTAAAAAATCTCAAATTTGTTACGATCTTGACAGCCAAAAAACATGTAATGAGTTTCTTTTATAGAAATGCAAACCATATCATGAAGTAGCCAGTGGCATTGCAGATAAACAAAAAAATCAGTTCTGCTATAAATTAAATTCTTCTTATTGTTTCAACCCAAAAACATTACAAATGTAACATTGGCAGCTATTATGCCAAAAGTATGTGCTGTATACCTATATTTTTCATTTCGTGAAAGTTAAAACAACTGAAAAAGTCTAAAAGTTAATCAGTGGTTAATATAAATATAAAATCCTGACCTGAAATGGGAGGCACCCCCTTAAGGTGTTTGTCATTGGGTTGCGGTTCTTTCGAGACGGTTGGAGTAACGCGTGATCCAGTGAGTGACCCGGGCCTGTGAATCGTGCAGACATTCGCGGTCCGGACTGTCGCCCAATAATAACGTGTCTGTGCTCGTCGCCCTGCAGGTTCTGAGAGGAAGCCTTTTTTTCACAGACGAGAGAGCCAAACCTCCGATCGTGCATCTTCGGTGGTTTTTTTTTTTTTGTTCATTGTAAATAAATATGGCGGTGTTGATAAAATGATACTAATGGTCAATTTGGTTAGGATAGCTACATTAAAGATACGGAAAAAAAAAAATTAACTTCGGGGAACTTCTGGTTTTGGATCTCTCGTCTGTGAAAAGAAGACTTCCCTGTTCCGAGAGGACTGTGGGTTCGTCGACGGGACACAGAGCCCCTTTCACGGGGAACCGCGCGACGCAGGTGGCGCGCGGCGCAGGCAATTAGAGCGCGCACAGCCGCCGCGAGATGGGCACACTTTGTTCCTCGTCTCACGCCCTCGGGAGTCACCCCTTGCGGGAAGGGGGGTGGGAACTTCTCCAGCGAGCACACCACCCCTCCCCCCCCCCATCACCCCGGAGGAGCGAGGACTCCGCTGGCTTCTGGCCGCCTGCAGGGGCATGTGTCGTTTTGCCTAAAGGCGTTTTGCCTAATTTTAGGCAAAACGCCGTTAGGCAAAACGCCGTTTGCCAAATCGTAGTTAGGCAAAACACCGTTAGGCAATTCGCCATTAGACAAAACGCCGTTTGGCAAATCGCCATTAGACAAAACGACGTTAGGCAATTCGCCGTTAGGCAAAACGTCTTCAGGCGAAAAGACTTTAGGCAAATCGCCGTAATGAATTCATGTTTAGGCAAACCGCCTTTAGGCAAATCGCCTGTTACTCGCCTGCAGAGCTGACAAAGTCCAAGGGCCCAGGACACAGCCAACTGTCTGGCTAGCTGAGTGAGGCTGACCTCCGTAGCGTGGTTGGGTGCTAGGGGTTCTGGGTTCGAGTCCCGGGTAAGGCATGGGTGTAAATCTGTAAATGTTTCAATTTGTCACCGATTATAGTCAAAGTCAATACAACTGTCACACTATACACTCGAAATATAAGAAATAATAAGTTAATTAAAGGTGAGATGTTTGGCTGGTTGGTGATGAAAGTCACCAGCCAGCCAAACATTTGGAAAAAAGAAGATAAAAACAAATTTTAAAAAAAAGTGAGGCAGGGGGCATAGGTGGTCCTAGTCTAGTCATGGTTGAAGCTCTAACACCTTCCTGATCAAAAAGGTGGGAGCAGGAATCCCTTGACATCTTTGCCTCAGTTTTACTTGCTCTGGAATGTCAAAAAAAAAAAAACGATCTGCAAGCTGACTCCCAATCTTCCCTAAAGGCCGCACATTTGGGAGGACGGGTGGAGGGGTCGACCATGGGTTGGAACACAGATGCCTGCAGGAAGAGACAGGCAGCCGTCTCCCGTGAGGAACCACTGCAGCAAACTCTTGAGGATGGTCTGGACAATGGAGATGCATGGTTGCCAGGTGCACACCCTGTTTTGGTGTTTGGTTGACAGCGTTGTCCAAAAAAGAAAGGGAGTTGTCTGTAAAGTCGGTTTACGGACGATAATTATACGTGATAACGTCATAAGAAAAACATTAATGAATAAATTGCATACTCTTTTTAATTTTCAAATATTATTATATACAGTTTTTACAAATTTAATTTAAATAATTTGTTTAAATACAAGCACGAACAATTAGTTAAAAAGCCAGCCTTAACCTGCTTGGTATTATAGAAGATTTTCTCGCACGGTGGTTTGGCCTGTTCTTGCACGCGCGGCTCAGGCGTAACGTGAAAATTGTTCGTGCGTGCAGCCGGCGTTCATCGATTTATAAGACGTTATCACGTCAAAAACAAGTTCCTCGTGTAAATGTCACACGAGAAGTCATATGTTTTGACGTAGACTTCTGGAATCGGTTCCTTTTTTCATATACATTTTTTCAAACAAGTTCCAATTGTTTCTTTAACTAACAGGTCTTTTTTTCCACAACGATTTTCTTTCCGTTATTTTGCACTATGGAAAATGGAATTTAAGTGATATTAATAAAATTGGCATGAAATATGAACAATATTTACTTAACATATGACAACTAATATCTTTCAAAGTTTATAAATCTGTACAGTCATTATACTTATTAAGACGTTGTGATGCAAAATTAAAAATAAACCTGTAAGAGTTAAAATGAATTAACTTTGAACTTACAATACATGTTTAGGAAGGAAAAACTTTTTTTTAACAAAAAAATGCATGTGTTTACATAGTTTTCTTACATTTTAATATAGGGGAAGTCAGGGCATGTAAACACGGCTTTATGTTAATGCATTTTCGAATATTTTTTTTCGAAAACTTCTCTTAAGCCTAAAATTGATCTCAGATATTTGAATTATCTTTTGGGATGTTACAGACAAATTTTTGAATTACGCTAAATATTATTTCTAGCAGTGGAATTAAATAATATATGTTTATTTCGGGTGTGATAACTTTATTTAGAGCTGTGAAAAAATACACAATTTCTATGATGATTTATTTTGAACTAGTAGTCATACGTTCATATTACAGCATTGCATATTTTGCCAAACTAAAAGAAGTTTCTCTATGACAAACAGTATCACTAGCCATGGCGTATGTTAAAGAAAAACTTTTAAAATCAATTACTACCCGTTGCGAGAATCATTCAAAGAATGTATGGAAGACTGTTGCTCTTGTGCAGTCTAATTGCACTGCTTAGTCAGTTATAAGTGTGTTACTATGAAGTGGCATGAGCATGTGCGGTGTTATGTAGGTCGTGACCATGGAGGCCGAATACGTCACTTTGTCACGCTTCTGTGGGATTCAGCTGCCTTGTTTATCTCCTGCACCGGACAAATACGGGGACGCACCACAACGCCGAACGTACAATAACGCCGAAAACCATAACGCCGAATGCCAAATTGACTACAATGCCGACAGCTAGAAAACTACTGTGTACCACAACGCCGAATTACCACAACGCCGAAATACATTAACGCCGAAAAATGTCATTGCAGGACTGCCACAAAGGTTCGGTTAGGTAAGGTTAGGTTAGGTTAGACTAGGTTAGGGTAGCCTAGGTTAGGTTAGGTTGTGGTATTTCGGCGTTAAGATACATTTAAGAAACACACACAAATTCATTCAGTTGTTTTTCCTTTTGCTCCTGTGCTCCCCCCCCCCCCTCCCCGCAGCAACATTTTTCGGCGTTACTGTATTTCGGCGTTGTGGTACACAGCAGTTTTCTAGTTGTCGGCGTTGCGGTCAATTTGGCATTCGGCGTTATTGTACGTTCAGCGTTGTGGTATTTCGGCGTTGTGGTAACGACCCGACAAATACTAGCTCCCCAGCGCCAAACTGAACTGCGTGCACATTTAATCACGAGCAGCAGGTACGGCCGTATCCGAGCCAAACCCATTAAAAACTGTTTCGATCGGCCGTAAATACAGACACAGCCGACTCAGCGATTACGGTCCGGACCAGCGGTATGTGATATCAAGTCCATTTGCAGAAATTCGGCACGATTTATAAACGCAACAGTTTTTCCATGGAAGGGGGAGAGTCAAGGGAAACGGGAGGGGATACCAACCAGCTTTGTGATTTACCGTGAAAATTCAATTCCAATTATCAGCGGAACGATCTCGCTGTGTATTTACCAGGGTGTAAAAAAATTGAATTAGCCTTTTGAAGCATGATCAGCATTTTTTTGGTTTGATAAGATGGTATCCAGTATCGTATACTTCCTGCCAGTGCGATGCCGTCAGACACGAGGGAGTGTTATCGACAACCGCCGCGGGTAAGTCCACTCGCGCATAACCTCTCGTGGAGTCAGCACACACACACACACACACACACACATAGCTCGAAGCCTTTGGTTCCATTCCACCATTGCGTGCTCCGGGATTCGAACTCCGAACCTTCGACTTAACACGCAAGCGTATTGACGTCAATCATAGCTGAGTTTCCATTCTAAAACACTACGGATGAAAGAAATCTTCCCAACTAGGTCCCTGCAAACTCTATCAATTTACTATCCTTGTAAAATCAGGCAATTAGGTAAAGCTTTTGATGTGATAACGTCTTATAAATCGATGAACGCCGGCTGCACGCACGAAAAATGGTCACGTTCCGCCTGAGCCGAGCGTGTAAGAACCGGCCAACCACCGTGCGAGAAAATCTTCTATAATATCAAACAGGTTAAGGCGGGCTTTTTAATTAATTGTTCGTGATTATATTTAAACTAATTATTTAAATCAAATTTGTAAAAAACTGTAAATAATAATATTTGAAAATTAAAACGTATGCAATTTTTCATCAGTGTTTTCTTATGACGTTATCACGTAAAATTATCGACCGTAAACCGACTTTACAGACAACCCCCCCTCCTTTTTTTTTCAGTTCAATCAATGTCAGAATGGAAATTTCCTTTTGTTTGCCAATAAACGAATGATTCTCGTGATGAGTAGAAGAGACTGGAAAAATTCGTGAGTTCAATGACCTTCAAGATAGACTCCACGATCCTCTGCCTACTTGGGCAAACGGCGCCTGTTCATTGGGTGCTGAATTTTGAGGCGTCTCAAGTGGGTATCTTGTGAATGGATACTTCTTTAAATAATGGTCTCTTATTGGCCAAGAGTCCTGCATATTAACAGCGAACCAATTGCAGAAGCAGCGCAACGGTATAATTATTTGAATTTTAGCATATCACGAAATGAACCCGCGAATATTCCAGGTCTCTAGTAATGGGCGGAGATGTCACTTGGTAACCAAGCTGCAGTGGTTGGTAGAGTGTAGCCAGGGTGCGCGCGAGGCAAGCTGGAGGGAGACACCGCTCAGCGATATTCGCGCGGTTCGACCCGCAGGTCGATACCGCCTCGCTTATCTCGCCGCCGAGTCGAGATACAGTGCACTCCCGATTATCCGCGAGATTAAGTGGCAGGGCCAGCGCGGATGGTGAAAATCGCGGGTAATCCGCAAAAGAGCCGAAAATGGGAATAAAAAAAATGGAAACAATAATTTCAACTTAAAAAATCTAAAAATTTATTTACAGTAAAAGTTACAATTAACAGTAAAAAAATTTTAAATGATGCTAAAATTATAGTATTATACTGAATAATTAACATGCAATACATTTCAGTAATGTAAGCACAAAAGTGCTCGGTACTTGCTTCGTAACAAGGACGTACTCAGAGACTTCATTAGACACTGCGTGAGTTCCGAGAAGGCCTGCGGCGTTTTACTGTATACTGCACACATTTCACTCGTCGGTACAGTTCAAATTTTCTCACTTGTAATAAACAGGGACCGGAAAAATTCATGGATTCAATGACCTCTAGGATAGCCTCCATTATCCTCTGCATTTCTCAAGTAAACACGCGTGTTCATTGGGTACTAAATTGTGAGGCGTCTCCACTGGGTAGCTTGTGATTCGACGATTCTTTGTTCGATAGTCTCTCATTGGCCCAGAGAGCTCCAGTTCAACTGCGAGCCAATAGCAGAACCACCAGAATTGTACACATGTTTGAATTTCAGCCTATCACTAAATGAATCCGCGAATTTTTCCGGTCTCTAGCTATATCACGAGCACTAGCTAACACAATAACCAACAATATAATTGGCATCATCGTGACAACCAGAAATTTCATTGGCATAATAATCACCAACATCATCATTAACACCAAAGTATTCACCAGCATCACCATTAATGTGTCACTGTGGTCAGTTTGTACACAGTAAATCTCTATTTGTCTTAATATAAATTATAAAACAATAATTTATTATATACATAAATCGATTGACTGTGTATGAAGAGTAAAAAACTTCAAGTATACCATTAAAAATTCTTACTTTAATCTTGAATAAATTTCCATTTTTTTTCTTACTAACCATTTGTTATGTACAAATTTTACGAATTTATTCGCATAAGGCATTTTTGCGGGACGTATCATTTACGGCATTAGCAAATTGCTGTATTGTAAACGTTTGGCCTTAAAAAATACCAAAAAAAAATCTTATTTAAATAGTAAACCAAAAGCTAAACAATAAATGTTTTAAATTATTTAAAGTATTTAGTGAAGTTTTTTTTAGCTTAAAGGTAATAAAGCCTAAATGTTTGTATTTCATAAGTGAGAAGTTAACTGAATTAGGCCTGTTAAGATTCAAGTTCATACATCGAATGTTTTTTTCACAGAAATCTGCCAAAACAATAAAACATTTACTGGGAGTTCTGCAAAGCTTTCTAATGTACTTGCTCAGAAGCATAGTTTGTCGAGGCACCCTGTTAGGCGCGCTTTTCCTCTATTCAGGAGGGCGTAAATTCGAATAACTGATTCCCCATGGGCTAGTAAACTAATATTTGCTCGACGGCACTAACGTCGTACACTCCCTCAAACAATAAACATAGGTAATAGGCCTAATGACAGAACTATAGTAATTTATCACTAGCTCTTATCTGTGAAGTACAACGAAACACATGCGTTATGATTACAAAATTTATCTTAAAATAAACTAGTATGAAAATAATTTAAACATTTTTGTTCAAGGATATAATTTCACGTGGAATTTTCGTATCAGTTTCCTCTGAATTTTTTTTATTCCACCTACATTACCTGTAATTAAAGGCCAATTAAAGTAATTTGATAAGCATATTCAATGTATCAAATAGTGATAAATAAGTTTGCATATAATTTCATAATAACATTCATGCCGAGTATTATTTTTTTTTAGTCAGAGGGTGGAAATTATACCAGGTCGTTGTTTGATAAAGTAACGATGACGAGGAAACTCTCATGATTAAATTTAAATCTTAAACCTGCCAACAAGTTCGAAAAAGATTTCAAAGTAAATTAATTGGCCAATAAAGAGCCGGGTGAGAATCTGGGAAGTTCTAATGAGCTAACGAGTCTTGCTATAACTGCAGTGCACGGGAGTTTGAAGACTCTTGTGAAACGTTTTAAGTATTTATTAAAGTTTTAATATCGTTGAAAATGAGAGGAACTTATATTAAACTCTGGGCAAGCCTAAACTTGGCATGTCTTTTTTTTATTACATTAAAGGAACATAAATTCCCACGAGTATTCAATGAGATTTGTTATAATGAAGCTACACTATTTTTCATTAGTTGAAAAAAAGCAAAAGGTAGATTGATACAGGTATTAAAAAAGGGAATGAACAAACACTGGGAAAAAAATGTTTGCTAGTGAACACAATACAAACATAGTTCTCGTACAAATATATATTTTAACAGGCTTTCATTAGCTTTCCTTTTAACTAACTAGGTACTAATATTGCTAATATTGCACCACTACACCGTTTTACCTTCTGCTCTGGGGTAGCGCGCCCGACTTGTGACTTGTAGGACCCGGGTTCGCGCCCCGGCTCCTCCAAGGCGGATTGTCTTAGGCAGATGGTGGCATTTGTCTGATAGGAACACAATCCCTTGCAACAAGTCAGGCTACCGAAGAGACGGTGGGTGGAAACAAAAAAAAACCTTGCAGGATGACTTCCAAATGGAGAGCCCGTATTTTTTATTGGGCTCCCCATGCGGAGACCATCCGAGGGTTTCTCCGGGGGAACAGAGTTTTGCAAAAATATTTGTTACTTTATAATTTACTTTAAAAATTGGCTTTTGTACATAAAATTTTAAAAATACACGTTTAAATTGGTTTTTACGCTTAACTTTAAAAACAACATTACTTATCAGATAAATATTGAGAATCGTCACAGAGTCCGGCCTGAGGCAGGGGTAGAATGCATGAGGTGAAATGGAATGTGGTATGAATTAGTGGGGGAAACGGAAGTACCCCGAGAAAACCCACAGGCCATGGCTTCGTCCGTCACAGTTCCCACCGGGCCACCTGGAGGGGGGAGAGAGAGAGAATTTTATAACAACTTGACCACCGCGCCTCTTGATGTTTTAATATGTAAAACAGGTTATTTTTAAATATAGTTTAAATACGCTAATTGTATAACACTCTTTTTAGTGTGTTCGAAGGTCTCTTTGTTTTTTAGACGTGATGACGTCTTATAAATCGATGAACGCCGGCTGCACGCACGGAAAATTGTCACGTTCCGCCTGAGCCGAGCGTGCAAAAAACGGTCAAACACCGTGCGAGAAAATCTTCTATAATATCAAACAGGCTGGCTTTTTAACTAATTGTTCGTGATTATATTTAAACAAATTATTTAAATTAAATATGCAAAAAAACTGTAAAATATAATATTTGAAAATTAAAAAGGTATGCGATTTTTCATCAATGGTTTACTTATGACGTTATCACGTGAAATTATCGTCCGTAAACCGACTTCACAGACAGGACTGTAAGCCGCAAGCAGGGGGTCGCCCAAGGACGACTCCAGGCCGCCGAGACGCGCGGGGCGGAGTGTCCTCAGAAGGAACCCCCCTCCCCCCTCCCGGCCCGGAGAGAACAAGCCGCCCTCGCTGGTCGATACGCCCCAGGACCCGGCATTGTCGCGCCGCCACCTCTGGCGGTCGCCGGCGCACCTACGTCAGCGCTCGCGTCGCGTCGCCTGAGCCCGCATCCTCTCACGTCATCAAGGGGAATGTTAAAAAAAAACGATCTGCAAGCCGACTACCAATCTCCCCTAAAGGCCGCACGTTTGGGAGGACGGGTGGAGGGGCTGGAACGCAGATGCCTGCAGGAAGAGACAGGCAGCCGTCGCCCGTGAGGATCCACTGCAGCAAACTCTTGAGGATTGTCTGGACAATGGAGATGCATGGTTGCCAGGTGCACACCCTGTTTTGGTGTTTGGTTGACAGCGTTGTCCAAAAAAAAAATAGGGGGTTGTCTGTAAAGTCGGTTTACGGACGATGATTTTACGTGATAACGTCATAAGAAAACATTAATGAAAAAATTGCATACTTATTAATTTTCACATATTATTTACAGGTTTTGCTAATTTAATTTAAATAATTTTTTTAAAATATAATCATGAGCAATTAGTTAAAAAAAAGCCCGCCTTAACAGGTTTGATATTATAGAAGATTTTCTCGCACGGTGGTCGGCCGGTTCTTGCATGCTCGGCTCAGGCGGAACGTGACTATTTTCCGTGCGTGCAGCCGATGACGTTCATCGATTTATAAGACGTTATCACGTAAAAAAAAACATTCGAGCGAAGCGTTTCTTGAAATTTAAAACAACCCTAGTTTATTTTAAATTTTTTTTTCTAAGAGAAGTCTTTCCCCTACTTGGCCGGGCCAATCAGGACACTTTTGCTTCCGCACTGAGATCAACAGGGCCGAAATCAATGCAACGTTTTCCGTCACAAATTTAGTAGGACGTGTGTAGACTGTTGGTGATACCTGTGATAGTCACGGGAAACCAAGTGTTGATTGCAGGCTTCAACTCGAACACGTCTGGGGGCAACAGCCTGTTAACGAACTGCGCTAGCTCGGAAACGCACAAGCCCATTTTCCAGTCCGTCGGGAGGTGTCGCACCTCGGGTCTGTCGGACTCGGAAATAACCGCTGACGGTAGCCTCGAAGGCAGTGTTTGTGGTGTGTGTGTGTGCGCGCGGCAAAAAGCTCGCGAGTTGCATGGACAACGCCGATTACTCATCCTGCTATCTCTGGTCAATTACTCGTTTCCTTTCCTCAGGCGCTTTGCCTTCCCCGAGCCTCATACCCGCGCTACACGTACACACACACACACACGCGCACACGCAATCAACAACACACCTATAAATAGTACACTCTCGCCTGAAAGCAGGCATGAAACCACAGACCAGATCTTTGATCGATCCTGTTCGAACAGAACGAGGGCGCGGTTGTTAAGAATGTGAACGAAACAAAGGGAAATTATCGATTGAATCAACACGATATCCGCTTTCACGTCAGTGTTTTTAAATAAATAAAAAATCTGTAAAAAAAATCGGTAGTAATGGCATTTAACATAGGGTCTAACTTAATCTCAATGGTGAAAATTTGTTATTGGTCGGGACCGGAAAAATTCGGCGTTCATCGATTTATAAGACTTTATCACTTCAAAAACCAAGGGCTTGCGTTGCAGTGAAGTTGGTTGTGTGTGTCTCGAAGGTACATGACGCTGATTTAAACTTTTTCGCGAAATGATAAAGGCTTGAATTCAGTTGCTCTTTTTTTTTTTGTCTACCTTCGAAATTGTCCGTCCGAGCTGAGGGAACATTGGATTGTGTCGTGGCCTTGCCTGGGGGCGCGGACCTTCTTCAAGCGGCGAGGCAGGGAGAACTCTCGTCCTAATGGCGCGGGGATATGATAGGTCGAGGCGGTGGGTTGTGGGAAGGGGTGAACAGGGGAGCCTCCAACTCGACTGCGCGGCAAATTCGTTGAAAGCCTCGCACCTCGCGCGCTCTCTGAACTTTGCCGTAGAGCGCCCCGCTCACCTCCACGCTGCAGGGAGCGACCTTTGTGATCCCATCGGCGAGTCAAAATAAAATTAAGTTGCCCCTCCCCCCCCCCCTCCCCCCGGTTGAGACCGGGCTCGATCCACGAGCTGCCTCTCTCTCTCTCTCTCTCTCTCTCTCTCTCTCTCTCTCTCTCTCCGCTGCCCCCTCGACGGCGTCTCCTACTCCAGGTCGGTCACAGGTGCCGCGGAACTGACCTCTGACCTCCTTCCCTTTCCTCCATCCATCCCTGGCCAGTGGGGAGTCCGTCCTCGGAGGAATCGATTCCTCGAATCGAAGTGCTGCGGGTGACTCACCCGGAGATTAGCAAAGGATGCACATGGTCATAACTTAGAAACACACAACTTAGAACATTAATAGCTTAGAAACCTCACAAAAATTCACGTAACTTAGAACGGTCATAATGTTGAACTGTCATAACTTAACAAACACTAAACTTAGAAACACGCAACGAACCACACTACTTTGAAACGTCGTAACGGTAGAAAGTCATAACATATAACTATCACAACTTACAAACACACAACTTAGAACTGTCATAACTTAGTAACACACAACTTAGAACTGTCATAACTTAGTAACACAAAACTTAGAACTGTCATAACTTAGTAACACAAAACTTAGAACAGGCATAACTTAGAAGATTCTATCTTGTGTGTTTCTAATTTATGTGTTTCTCAGTTGTGACAGCGCCCCTCTGGAACTGCCCGGTTCCTCGCGGCCAGCTCAAACACAGCCAGCCCCATCACCTGCTTGCTGGCCAGACAGGGCTTCTTCTCCGCTGGCCTCCGCGTTCACCTGACGTAACGCCATGCGTTGGGGCTTTACAAAAGATCGCGACTACGTTCCGCCGCTCCCTAACGACTCGCCGGAGTTGAGACACGGGAATTACTCAGGACGCGTTCACAAAAAGTGTGGGAAGAATCGGATCTTAAGTTTGGATGTGTCCCGAATTTATTAACGGTGCAGGTATTGGATATTTTTAATATAAAAAAAAACTAGGTTATTTTACGTACAATGTGATGTATGATTTGCTGTAAATAGTCCAAATCACTGTTACAACATACCTACCATTGTTGAAACTGGAGGGACATTCTCTTATAGACAATCTATATATATATATATATATTTTTCTTTTTAAATGTTGGTTTATCACACGGTTGGAATGTTTCAAACGAACATTTTCTGCGTCGTGCGATCCTTACCGCCGAGTGGCGCCAGCCCCCCCCCCCCCCCCTCCACAACTAACACACGGCAGGGGCCAATCCGATTGGCGGTCGGGCGTGCCAGGAGCATGTCTTTTCGGAGGGGGAGGGGGTGCGGAAGGAAATAATTTAAGCGTGAACAGGGGGAGGGGGGATGATGAATGGCGCACGGGTTCCCGGAGCAGACCCCGAGCCGCATGCTAAGTGCCCGGTTTTCACGTACGTGCGTGCGGATCCTATGGCGGGGTAGGGGTAGCAGAGAGTGCTTTGTGACCGCGCGGTGATGCAAAAATGCCCGTAACTCTTTGCAGTTTCGACCTGCTTCACTCCCAGCCTCCTCACACAAATAAAACACGCGATTACAACTAAACATGTATAAAAAAAACGTTATATATATTTAAATGTATACGTATTAATAGAGACCGGAAAAATTCGCGGATTCAATTCACGTCAGCCTGAAATTCAAATAGTTATACCTTGGTGCTGCCTCTGCTATTGGCTCACAACTCACCTGGATGACTCCGGGCCAGTGCGAAACACTCAACCGTAGCTGTATCGAATCACAGGCCGCTACGTTGGGACACCTCCACAAGACAGCAGCCAATGAGAGGGTGGCATTTGACCGAGTGTACGTAGAACTATAAAGTCCATCCTAGAGGTCATGGAACCCGCGAATTTTTCCGGTCCCTACGTATTAACAACCATGTAAATAAATTTTTACGTGGGTTTTTCTATAATAAATAACCAAACATTAATAAACAAATGATTTCCATTCGAAATAATGACCCCCCCCCCCCCCCCCCCATTCCTAACCGAAGCGCAATTTGCGACCTGAGATCTCGCCACCGCGACAGCGTTGAGCCAATGATAACGCAGTTCCTGCAATAGAGAACTTCTGTGATTCGCCTGATGTAACCACGTCAAGCTGACGGTAGGTATATATTTCAACCAAAATGGTGAGAAGCTTCCCGTTTAAATTTTATAGAAAATGTTATTTGTGTGATAATCATCACCGCGAACTGAATACATCCGTCCGGTTAGACAAGTGGTTGAGTCGAGTATTTATTTAGCTTAATTTCTTAATAACGTTTCTAGATATGTAAAGGAATTTATTAAGTTATACTGAGTATATTGGCATATCTCTCTTACATATGTTAAGGAAACGTTAAAAGTCTAAGAATTTTACCATATTTGTAGAGACCGGAAAAATTCGCGGATTCATTTCGTGATAGGCTGAAATTCAAACGTGTACAATTCTGCTGGTTCTGCTATTGGCTCGCAGTTTAACTGGAGCTCTCTGGACCAATGAGAGACTATCGACCAAAGAAGTGTCGAATCACAAGCTACCCAGTGGAGACGCCTCACAATTTAGTACCCAATGAACACGCGTGTATACTTGAGAAATGCAGAGGATAATGGAGGCTATCCTAGAGGTCATTGAATCCGCGAATTTTTCCGGTCCCTACATATTTGTACTCTCATTTTCCCAACTCATACTTTTAAATGTAAAAACAAAATTAATAGCGCACAAAGGTTTGCGAAGGCTATTTCCTCAGCAATAATAAATTTTTTGGCTCGTGGTGGGAGTATTCTAAATTTCTAGCTAGGAATCGCAGTATAACTTCGATGGCGTCCGTGTAATCGAAGGGGAAACCTTACACGCGTTTTCAAGTGAACCGATTAATGTTAACGGTGCAATCACGAGTGCTGGCAGGGGCGGGGAATGGAAGTTCGCATGAAGATGTCTATCTCCTGCAGCGAGGCGGAGATTGTGTGTCCCGTTGTGTTCACTCGGTTTAATTAAACTCCCCCCTCCCCGCACGGAGAGGCAACAATTAAGTCCGTGTCACTGGATCTGATGGGATAATGAACTGGGAAGGCAACACGAGAGATCCGACGTTGGCAGCAATGCTAGCAGTTTTTTTTCTCTAGCGGATTATAAAAAGGCGAACTTCAAACAGCGCGTTTTTGTCATGCCATTGGCAGGAATAAAATAACAAACACTTCAACTACAAAATGACTGCTGCTTTATTAGTTGTTTTTTTTTCAAGAAGAATAATAATAATTTAGTATAAAAACTGCAACTCACACAACGGTGCATTGTTTGAAGTAAACGTTTCCAACTGATATACTTTATAAAACGTAATATTCAACTGCATGCACTTAAAGTTTTGTTTTATGTTCACTGTATTGGCTTCAGAGAGAGAGAAAGAGAGAGAGAGAGAGAGAAAGGTTTAAAATTTAACCACACGATCAAAGAAAAATCTAGAATCAAATTTATTGCAACTTTAAAAATGGCAGCAAACTTAGTTTATTTTGCTATTAAATAGAAAATTTTAGATGTCCTTTTTAAATTCTTGTTCACGTGTACATCGAGAAATTAACTTTGACACCAGTCAATGGATCACGTGGTGATACATAAATGCAGAAAATGACTAAAACATAAAAATTAATAGATAACACAATTTTTTTTGTATCATGGATTAAATCAACTTATTGGTATGTTAATAAGTTATTAAAACGTGAAACTACATTATCTAATTTAAGGTAAACTTCTCTGTGTCCATACCACTCAACATGTACCGAGAAAACTAACAGAAGTCTTGAAAATCCAGTTCATTGAATACAGTTAGATGTATGCTTCCATATTTAATATTTTAATATGACTACTATAGCTATTACATTTAATGCATATGCATATTTGTAACAGACATATGCTAAGCATATTATTTTTCAAGACATACTATATATATAGTCTAATTATATTATCATTGTGTAATTTCTGGAGATCAACATTCATTGTTTATTTATCCCTCATCAGGTTTGGTTCGTCATATAACTAATCAACCTGTCTCTTCTAGATTTACGTAACGCTTTTTCGGGGTTTCAATAGTTATTCCTGGTTATTATTTGCTCACAGTCGTTCAGAGTGTAATAAAAGTTTTAAATTATATTACAAAACTAATTCATGAAAGCTTTACGTGCCATTATCACGCGGGGTATTATATTTAATTGCTAGGTGTAGCGGTTTATTAAAAATTCAACAAAATTTACAATGAAACCTGTGCCATATTTTTATTTCAAAGAACACATAAACAATAGAAACTTAATTTAAACTACAGGCTTTCATGGCCATTGTCTGAAAAACTATTTGTCAATGCAGCTCAATATCGAAAGCCAAGATATTTCATCATAAACAGAAACTTTTGTTTCATTATAACACAATGGGTTTATGCACTAGTTTTTTTTTTTGTCTCAACGGGAATGGAATTTTTTTTTATGAATGCATAATATTGTTCCATTATTCAGAAGGAAGTCCTAAAATCTCTGCAAAATTATTTAAAATTATAATAGCTTTGAAAGTGGACCAAACAGGTGAAATATACGTTTTTTAAGTCAAAAGAAAAGTTCCTGATTTAATGAAGGGCTTTGGTATTCAAGTGTCGCATTTTATTCGGCAATTCTTTCATTTTCCCCATTGCTCCGAGGGGAGTTGAAATAATTTCCTCGCGGTGGCAGCCACGGAGGATGCACGTGCAAGGCGGGAGGAGTGGAGAGGAGAGGAGAGGGAGAGGTGAGAGACGAGGCAAATCCTCTTTTCGTTTTCTTCCCGCCCGACGGTGTAATGGGACGCCTGCGGCCCTCCCAGGAAGAAACAGGAAGAGGCCTGCAGTTGGCACGGACCGCGACGCTCTTCATTCTCCGGGTCCCGGGGCCGCAGTACAAACACAATCACAGAAGCCAAGCCGACGTGGATGTTATATCTCCAGCTTCGATCTGGCTCTGGACTTCAGTTTCAATTTACACTAGAATTCCACATCTAGGAAAAAAAAAGCTATCACAACGGATTATAATATGTCACGACAATTATTGATCGTTATTTATTTATTGGCCACATGTCCACCAACAGACCAAAGAAAAAGAAAAGTTTGGCAAATTTCAAGGACAACCCTTTCCCCCCCCCCCCCTTGCCCGTCGGTCGTCACAAAAGCAGGCAGGCTCAACCGGAAGAGAAGCTAACCGGAGGAGGTTCCTTATTAGACAGGCGCATCCACAGTTGGCCTACACGCGAAGGAGAAAAGTGACAATACATATACAAACCAAGACAAATAAACACAGTAATAACAGGAATATAACACTAGTGAACACAAAAAAAGCAACAAAAAAATGATGGGTACATGGAAAATCACATTAACAATAAAGCAGTTGAGAAATTGAGAAAACATAAATTAGCAACAAAATTTATATTGACAATTATTATAGCATAGCATACATGTATATTAATTAACGACTTTATGGTGAAGTTAAGGCTTTCCTAAAACAATATTCAAGAAACCCTTTTTCAGACAAATTTCCGTCCTCCAACAAGGGCTAAGAAAAAAAGAAGGGTCTTTCAATACTACACATAAGAATTCTTCATTTTATTATCGATCACAAAAAGAAATGGGTGAATAGTTGTTCACTGCAAAGTATATAAATGTCCCCAGCGAATTCTTTCTCAAGTACGTTGTACGTTACTGACAAAGCTTTTCTTTTTCAAATCACAAAGTTATACTCATAAATTATTAAGAGGTTTTCAGAAACTTACAGAGGAAGGAGATGGATAAAAGTCGAGAGAGAAATGAGTGAATGGAGAGATGGAAAACAACCAACGTCGACAAAAAAAAATCACCCCTTGTGTCAACAAACCGCACCAAGTATAAGTGACACGGAAGATTAAAAACACGGAACATTTTACAATTTAATTTCATGGGAGGATAGAAAACAAACAAAAGAACACCGTGTTTTCTTTTGTGATTGCACATCGGGAAAGTCGCCTCGCCAAGTGTGTCCCCGAACATGAAAGAAAAGGATGTTCGTAAGATGGAAGAGATGAAACGCTTGATTTAATATCTCAAACTACTGCAAATCAGCTGAAATTCACTGGAAAACTGTTGAAATTGTTTAATTTTTAATCTTATTTGGAGTCAATTATGCAGCAAAATAAGTTAAGTAGAGTTTTCTTTTAAGTTTTGTTTGTAAATAGGAATTTGAGAGTGAGAGCTTCGGGGTGTGGCCAAGTCTAAAGAGACGCGCGCACAACACAGGCACAATTACCGCGCGCACAACGCACAATTACAGCGCACCACTTAAAACGTGCTCCCTCTAGGCGCACGTACTATTTTATTTCGAGCACAAACAGTTGTCGTGTGTAAACTATCCCGGTGTAACACATTACTACTCACGAGACAGCAAAGCAATCGCATTGCATCCGCCAGGCACTCTCACTGAGCGGGTTGATTGGCTTGAAATGTCTCGCTGTTATGTATATTTCACATACAAATGTATAGGAGAGACCAAACATGATAGTTCTACTTATGCTACATAAAATACTTAAGCAGATACCCCCCAATATTTATCCCGGCGATTAGCGTTTTTATGCTCGTGTCACAGTCTCTGGACCCAATCAAAATCAAACCGTGAACTTTTAATAACCGTGCATGAAACCAACACAATGTCGAAATCCTTACTGTTTTATATACATAATAATCAAATAATCAAGAAGATTCACTTCTGTTGCACAAGGAGTTCGCCCACACCATTTATATTTAAAACAATATTTGATGTATTTTTGGTTATTATTTAGTTATATTTTAATTATTTTGTATTTAAAACAATATTTAGTATGCTTTAAGTTTGTCTTTGATTATATGTAAATCTTTATATTTAATACATTATTTTATATGATTTATGTTAGTAGTAAATTCGATGTTAAATTTGTAGATGATACATAAGTAGGGACCGGAAAAATTCGCGGATTCAATGACCTCTAGGATAGCATCCATTATCCTCTGCATTTCTCAAGTAAACACGCGTGTTCATTGGGTACTAAATTGTGAGGCGTCTCCACTGGGTAGCTTGTGATTCGACGCTTCTTTGGTCGATAGTCTCTCATTGGCCCAGAGTGCTCCAGTTAAACTGCGAGGCCAATAGCAGAACCAGCAGAATTGTGCACATGTTTGAATTTCAGCCTATCACGAAATGAATCCGCGAATTTTTTCCGGTCTCTACGTATAGTGCTTTTCATCCAATCTCGAAATTTCGGAATCGACATCTCTGATGTATGTGGTCTAACCATTGGCGTAGCTGTGTTCATAATGTTGGGGGGGACAAATAATGATTTTGATTTCATGTAAACCCATTCCCCTCTTACTAAGACGTGGGGTCCGGGGGTCCTCCACAGGAAAATTTTGATTTCAAAAGTGAAAAATAGCGCTTTTTAAGCAGTTTTTGTAACTAACCATTGGATACATCAATGTTATTGTTTCCTTAAGTTAAAATTTGATGAGTGAAGAAATTACAAATAAAGTTGGACAGAATAATATTATAAAATAAAAATATCACGGTCTAGAAAGTTGGGGGGACAGTCCCCTCCACCCAAAAAGTTCAGGGGGACACGTCCCCCCTGTCCCCCCCCCCCCCCCGGTTCCTACGCCCCTGGGTCTAACACCTGCGTGAGCTGATAACATTTCCGGGAAACTAGTTATAATCCGGACTGAAAGAAAACACGCAGAGCTGGAAAGCGCTTCGCCGAGCCACGGGGCACTGCTGATCCCGTGTGTCTGCACGTCGCCAGTCATCCGCCGCCGCGTCTCCCGAGAGGACTCCAGGTGCTCGACGACGTCTCACGTCGCGAGCAGATGTCTGCCCCCTCCCACCTCCCCCCCAGGTGCTCCTGCCCTCTCGACAACTCCTCCGAGGGTGCTCGCCTGAATCCTGATCACTCCCCCTCGCTCCTGTCCCAGCCTCGCCGGGGACCGGGTCCCGCCTCCCTCGCACGAGACGCGTCAGCGCGCGCTCGCTGTGCCTGTTCCGTTACCGCAGCTCTCGGCTCGGACCCGCGCATGAGCGAGAGACGTGGCTTCCTCCGCGGGCCTCCTTGCAGGCCTTGTTCAGCGTTGATAGGTCCTGGATTTTAAAAAAAAAACATTATTTGTCTGTAAAGTCGGTTTACGGACGATAGTTTAACGTGACAACGTCATAACAAAACATTGATGAAATGATTGCATACTTTTATGAATAAAATTGAATCATATTTATTGAATTATCGCTATTTCGTATGGATACAAAGAAGGAGTGAAATGAAGTCTACAATTTAATTAATAAATTTACTTTTATTTGCACTCATTAATTCAAATATGTTTATTACTTTAACGAAGAGATTATTTTAACTATAACTTTTATAGCCTACATGTTTGCTATTTAACTTCTTCCAAACTGTGTTATTCTGTTAAGGATAGGACGATGATAGGAAAAGTAGGAAACGAATGGGAGTGTTTCAAGTTTAATGTGCCTCGAAAAAGTCAAATCGATGGTTGTTCCAATCGATTGGAAGAGATAGATGCGGCGCAAGCGTACAATGAGCGTAACGGGACACAGCGTAACGGGACAATTTGCGTAACGGGACACTTTTTATTGCGTGTAGCCGGCGTTCATCGATTTATTAGACGTCACGTCGAAAAAATATATGCGTGGAGTCTATGCGTGACAGAAGTGGAACTTCTTGCTTATTTTATTATTAGGTATATAACCCAGGCAAACCGTGTCAAGGAACGGCCCCTCATTGAAAAAAAAAAAAATTCCAGTATTTGGTTTTATTATCATTCTCCATATTGTTTTGGGGTGCTGAATCTGAATCTGGAGTAATCCAACCAATTTTCCTGGTTTGTTTTGAGATACTCGCCGAAAACAGATAAATTTCGTACTTTTTTTTGTTTTGCGCTTATAATTTCAAAAGTATAATGTGGTAGCGAATAAATCATACCGTTTTTAAATAAGAGTATATGTGCCACAATTTGAGCTCAACTGAAACTCTGTACGTTCTCGAGATACGGCACTTCAAAAATTTGTAATTTTTCCCAAAAAGTGAAATTTTAAGTTATGGGTCAAATTTTTAGCCAAATACTGATCCTACGAGGAAACGTCAGGAGTGACGGTGTAACAAATCTATTAAAATTTAATTCTATCACAAAAAGAAGCCTGCAGACCGAATGGTTGACTCATGATTTTTCAAAAACTAAAAAATGAGAAAATTTGACTTGTGGATGTATTGATCTAAACCCTTTCCATGACTTAAAAACACAAGACGCGTGTCGTCTTTTCCTTGTTTCGCGGGCTGGAAACTAAATACAGCATACACATAAAAAATGCCCCAGTTATACATTTTAGTAGTATAAACTGTAATAGTTGTAGAGTTTCTGTTCCAAGTCACAATTAAAGAGTAACTCAAACAGTTTTAGATAAGCACGTGCGCGAGTAATGCTTTGTTGTTTTCTCGCTTGCAACGCCACCTACGCAAAATGGCGACTCCTGAGCGTAAAGCGTTTTGTGTTCTGAAATTTGCTAAGATAAAACTGTAATTTCAGCCCACCCCATTGGCATCTCTTCGTACGAGAGTGGTTGGACGTCGAAGTCCCTGCCCGTTGGATTGGTTGTGATTGTCGAGACGACAGAGCTCTTATCAGCTGGCCTCCACGTTCACCTGACATAACGCCATGAGACTGTTCCCTTTGGGGCTCCATAAAATATCGTGGCTACGTTCATGGTTTGCCAGAGTTGAGACACAGAACTGAAGCGGCTATTGCTTCCATTACTCTGGACGTGTTAACCAAATTGTGGAAAGAATTGAACTTTAGATTGGATGTGTGCCGTATAGCTGAAGGTTTTGTAAGAAAAAAATATTGATTTACCTTCAATCTGATGTTATGATTTGTTGTAAATAGTCTAAATTAAACTGTTATGATATACCATAGAAACTGGTACATTCTTTTATGGAAATCCTGTACTGTTCGCTACTCATAAACAACGAGAGCGATTGTTTCCCCCCTCCATTCTCCTTGCTCCCAAATCTCCCACGAGTTCCCCCCATTCTCCTCTATTTCCGGCTCATATTTTTTCATGAATCCTCCCCCTCAAACACCCTCAAACAAGGCTCGTACGAGGCCAGAAAACAGCGAGTAAAATGGGGCAAAAGGGAGCGGCGGGGTTCGGCGAGATTTCCCCCTTCCGGAATGTTCCCGCGAGCATTAGGCGGTGGGTCCTCTTGACTTGCAAATGGCGCTACGCTATCGCCGAGCGGACGACCCAGCCCCCTGGAACCCTCCCCCCCCCCCCCTCCGGGGGGTGTGAAGGGGGGAGGGAGGGGCTGGCGACGCTCCAAGGCAACAGCTGCACTCGAGCGCTGTGCACCCCGTCACACACTCCCTCCACAGTGCACCCCTGCTGAGTTATCTTTAATTATACTTACGTTCCAAACCTTATTTTGAGAGTATTAGGGAGGAACAGCTCATAAACTTATTTAAAAATAATACCGCCCGATGCTGGACCCTAACTATCCACCCCAAAAATATTCTGATTATGCATACCAGTTAAAAAAAAAACACACGGAGTTAGCAAACGCCATATTTTTCCGGCCAAAACATTGCGGAAATGGTGCTTGACCATGTCTGATGATGGCAAATAAGTATGAATTAGGATCTCAGTTGTTAAACACAGCCACGCCCAAAAATACTAGTCATTTAAAACTGTTTCCACAATGCAGACTCAACGCTTCAGCATGTGTTACAATGTTTTGGGCGTTAACCGACATGACGCAGGCCTTGAGCTGGAAAAAAATATGTAGCTTCATCATGCAGACGTGGCCACCCCATGGCAAAAAGGCGCTTTTAAAAGTATTTCTCTATGGAAATAATCTCTACGGAGAGACGTTTCTGCGTGTAATTGAACAGCTTGTTAGAGACGAGCGAACCGTAACGAAGACCAGGCTGGCGGCTCTACACTGTCGCATTCTCTATGCCTTCCCCCTCCCCCACTGACCCGGCAGTGGGGTGACGAGAAGCCTAAGATGTACATCAAGTTCTGTCCCTGCCCGAACACGCCCGAATATTCACCTTCGGCCAACCTCGGGATTTGTTTTATTTTTTCGCAGGATAAATGAATTCAAATATTAAAAGTGGTCGGTTAGGTTAGCTACATTAAAACACTTTAAAACACTATGGACGGTTAGTTAGATTAGTATAGCTACATTAAAATAAACAGAGAAATATAAATATATATAATTGAACCCGAGGTTGGTCGAAGGTGAATATTCGGGCGTGTTCGGGCAGGGACAGAACTTGATGTACATCTCAGGCTTCCCGTGGGGTGACACATGCTCTGCCCAGACACCTAGACACGGCGCGACACGTTCACCAGGCGTCACGTGCGGCGCACCTCCGCTGCGGTCACCTCGTCGTCACTACCGTCGTCACGTGACTGCCTGGCTCAGTCCCGAGACGGGCCGCAGCAGCCAACAATGTCCCACGTGCTCGCGGCTGAACTGGGGAACCTAGTTGCGTGCCGTGTTCATGGGCGTTGCCGTGAACTAGCCAGGATCTGCCGTAATGCGAAACTCTGAAGAGTTCGTTCACACGTGGAACTTAAGTGGTTTGAGAAAATGATGTTAGCTTCAAATTGTTTCAGCAAATAACTAAGAACTGACACAGTAATTGTTTACAAAAATTAATATACGCAAAAAATTAATGGACGTAACAATTAAATTGCGGTTATGATAAGCACAAAAATGATCTTTATTTTTTGAAAAATGCAAAAAAAAAAAAACAGCAATATCCATCAACGTCTATCATTCCGCACCGATTAACTAAACTCCATGTAACTAACCGACATAGTAGAAAGGAAATCTGTACATGTAGGAATGTGAATTTCCAATAGGCTTCTGCATGAAGGGTGAAAGCAAGTATTTTTGTTCACGACGTGACGTGTGCAAACCTTTGTGCGGCGTGCAGCGCCGGCACCGGGGCTCAAAGAGCGCCTGCGGGCTATGCAACTGTGCCGCGCGCGGAAGTCGTGCGGGCGGCCGCTCCGACCACATCACAGGCGCCGGGGCCTGTGTCGCGAGTTGGGGCGGGAGACGCCTCGGGGCGCAACCCTTCTTCCCGGCCGCTGCAACCCTTCACACCCCCTCTCCCGGGGCCTCTACAAGACTACAAGCCTCTACAGGCCTCCCTTGTTTGTCCTGCGCGAGGTCGCTTCCCCCCCCCCCGACTACACCACGCGCCACCAGCGGAGAGACCAGCACCGACCTGCTGCCTTCAAGGTTTCGAGACTTTTTTTGACGTGATAACGTCTTATAAATCGATGAACGCCGGCTGCACGCACGAAAAAGCATGACTCATTGTCACGTTCCGCCTGAGACGAGCGTGCAAGAACCGGCCAACCACCGTGCGAGAAAATCTTCTATAATATCAAACAGGTTAAGGCGGGCTTTTTAACTAATCTTTCGTGATTATATTTAAACAAATTATTTAAATTAAATTTTGCAAAAAAACTGTAAATAATATTTGAAAATTTAAAAGTATGAAATTTTTCATCAATGTTTTCTTATGACGACATCACGTAACATTATCGTCCGTAAACCGACTTTACAGACAACCCTCTTTTTTACAATATTTATAAAGTGTAACCAACATTGGAATGGTTTCGATAGTGGTCATGATACGGAAGTTTTGTTAGTTTTGTATTCCCACATGAAGTTTTTCAACCCTTTGCAGTCTAATAAAAAATTGTTTTAGACCGTTTCATATAATTATGTAGAAGATTTACAATCAACTATTATATTTTTAACTTTATTTCTAGGTTTTACCAGACAATGTGAATCTATTTACCAAAAACGGGCAGCAGAAAACCCACGAACTAAACCAAAGCGGAAAATATAAAAAAATTATATGCTATGAATAGCCAGCATTAAAGTGAGCAAAAATATCGAGAAAAAAAAGATCGTAAAAAACAAATGATAAATAAATGGCAAAAGTGGAAAAATACCGAAAATCTAATGAATGACCACATGCCAAGTGTGTGAAGCCTTTTATTTTATTCAGTTAGTTCATGATTAAAATTGGTTAGAAGTCCAAAACATTGGCTGAGTGGAAAATTTTCAATGACTTATTTTTTTGTGAAAGAGACTGCTTTGAACGATGAAGATCCTAATTCATACTTACTAACCATCATCTGACGTCATCAATCAACTTCTCCGCAATGTTTTGGGCGGAACAATATGGCGACGGGGAGGTTAAGAAGTGATTTCAACTTCGTCACAAAATGCCGTATTCCTAACTCCGTGCCAACATCAGAGAACGAAAGATATCGTAAGAGCATGGAACAAGTCAACGATTAATATATCGCTAACATATAGATTAATACCTCTATGCCCAAAACATGCGTGTCGGCAATGTTTATTTTTCTCATCTCTATATTTTCGAAAACCTAACCTCTTTATCCTATGAGTTCACACCAAGGTCTAGAAATATCTAAAGACGTTGAGTTTGTGTATGGAGTTTATCAAACGTGGTGATGGATGATGAGGAAGCGTCGAGTTACAAGACGATTTGTTTTGCCTTGCCTGCATCAGTTGGCACAGACAAATGGTCATCAAACGTAGGTGCTGTTAGAATAGCTTAAGTTAAAAAAGGGGGTTGTCTTTAAAGTCGGTTTACGGACGATAATTTTACGTGATAACGTCATAAGAAAACATTGATGAAAAATTGCATACTTTTTTAATTTTCAAATATAATTTACAATTTTTGCAAATTTAATTTAAATAATTTGTTTAAATATAATCACAAACAATTATATAGTTAAAAAAACCCGCCTTAACCTGTTTGATATTATAGAAGATTTTCTCGCACGGTGGTTGGCCGGTTCTTGCAAGCTCAGCTCAGGCGGAACGTGACAATATTTCGTGCGTGCAGCCGGCGTTCATCGATTTAGAAGACGTTATCACGTCAAAAACCTTATATGTCTGTGTCAAATAACCTACTCAGGTGCACAAAATAAGGTTTAGATAACCCAACAACCTTAGGTTCAATAATTATAGTAACCTCTATATATCATGTAGTATCTGATATTGATATGAACTTTATTTTTAACAATACAATTTTCACTCTCCAATGTCGCGTTGTTGTACAAGTGGTAGCTTTGACGGTCCATAACTCTGAAAATATTGTTATTTTACCTTCTCCTTTGTCGTGAAGTAGTGTTTGTAACAAGGGTATTAGTGGAGACGTGTTTCCGAAGACGGGCCCAGTCCATAATTTTAGTTTGTTCCTGCTGGTGAAGTTTTTATAGTTGTTGTTGTTGATAAAGATCGCAGGCTTTCTCGGCCATTGTCTGAAGTAGCTTGGCTTCTGGGTTGTAGCCGCGTCCTTGGCGAATATACCACCGACGAAGGCTTGACGGAATTTTTGGAAAACCCCGAGAAAACCCACAGCCCACCTGGCAGCTTCCACTATTTCGCCTCTCGCAACATTCCGGGACTCGAACAGAGAGATGATGTCCAAGCTGACGGGCCCATCTGTCCATCTTGGTCTGTTGAGGTTATTCGAGTGTAATAACTTACATCTCGACCGTGATTTGGATTATATCGATATAGAAAGTTTATGTAATAATTTACAACAAAAAAAAGAATTTTTTGCGGAGTATTTTACTTAGTTCATATAAATTTTAAAGTGTTTCCCAAATAATAAAACTGGCTAGAACATAAAATAGTTTTTTATGTTCCCGTAATAAAGTATATACGTTATATCAGCCCAATTTCTTAGCATAGTTTAGAAATATGTCGTAGTTGGGAAAAACACTTACCATGAATTTATTTGATTAAAAAAACATGCTTTCGGAAAGCATATGCTTGAATGCTTTACTAAACCAATTATAAAATTCTTTTAAAGCTAGCTTTTATTGTTGTATTCAAGCTATATATATATATATACATATACAAACACACAAATTATTTCTGACTTAGTATGTTAATGAGAATATTGTTTGGTAACAACGCATAAAAACACATAATATTCTGAGATTGAATAATACAGGTTTAGACGAGCGACACATTGTTGATTACTTAGTATGATATCTTATATGAGACCTTTTCCTACTGTCACGCTACAGCAAGTCTGTTTTAAGTTTCATTTTCAAAAATCTTTTTATTTTCTGATTTATGAAGGTTTTACATACATACAGTAACAATGGAACATTTTTATTATTTAATAAACTGCACTAAAAATTTTCAGGCTTTTTTTGTCTCTTCTATTGATTTTGGTAAATATTATTGACAATGTAATTTTATGTATCAACTACATTAAATCAATTAAGTGAAATTAGTTTAATGGAAATTTTTTTGGGCTGTTTTGAGGGGAAAATTAGTTTTAAATAATGTGAGCTAGTCTCTCAGTGCACGCCAGTGATGTGTAAACATCTAACCTCGTTAACGAGCGAATTCGGGTGTCCTGTATTGCAAATAAACTAAATAAACTTATAATACGAAACTAGGACACAAAATGTAACGTAGAATTACTAAAAAAAAAAAAATGCCGAGCGTGATAAATAAACGCAAATTGTGTTTCAAACTACATTCATTGACTCAAATCACACGTAATTTCCGCACCCGTCGCTAGAATTCGCTGCCGGAGCAGCTACGTCAACTATTTGAATCATTCGATTTGCTGAGCGAAAGGTTAAACTACGTAATGAAACAGTTAAAAAAACAGAAGGGAAAACGACTGGAAAAAAATACTAAAACCCGGCTTTGAGCCTGTTTTTCGACAATGAATTTCATTAAAATACTGGCCACATTGTTGAAATTCATCAAACATATAACACTGTAAAGTTCATCTTTGGCTTTGTGAACTTTGAAGTAGCTTGGCTTCTGGGTTGTAGCCGCGTCCTTGACAAATAATTCACCGACATTTCGGTCGACATGGCAGTCGCCATCATCAGGGAGCAGTTACCTTAGCCGTGTCCTTGGCAAATAATTCACCGACGTTTCGGTCGACATTGCAGTCACAATCATCAGAGATCATTTACCTACGTAGCCGTGTCCTTGGCAGGTAACATTATTTGTGAACTGTGGTTCGCGCCGTCCGCCCCATATGGCGGTAAGAAACGAGGTTGCATCCACGGAACGACTATGTAGTACGAAATGCCGCACGCCGCGCCAGCAACAAAGCTGCGCATGTACGCGGTGTTGCAGAGCTACACGGGGCACGTGTTCCGGGACAGCCTGCACGGCAGGGGCAGCTACGAGTGGACCGCCCGCGGCTGCCAGGCCAGCTACGACGGGACCTTCTACGCCGGCGGCCGGGAGGGCTACGGGACGATGCGCTACCCGGACGGCTCCGAGTTCCGCGTGAGTGCGCGCGTCACGGACAAGCGTCCGTGTCCGTGAGGCTGGGCCGGTGCGGACATCCCCCCCTACTGCAGAGACATTGTTAACAGATCGCTAGAAACCTGCAAAATTCGCGGTTTTGATGGCCTTCAGGATAGACTGCACATTTCCCTTTACACTCGGCCAAATAACGCCAGTTCATTGGCTGCTGACTTGTAAGTCGTCTCAGCTGGTTTGTCTGTGATTCGATCCTTCTTCGGTTGGAGGTTTATAATTGGTTGAGATTCGTCCAGATGAACAGTAATCCAATAGCAAAATCATCTAAAAGGTATATGTATTTGACGTCCTGCTTATCGCCGAATGAATCCGCGAATTTTTCCGGTCTCTATAGATCGCAAGCCTCAAGAAACAACTCTAGAGGAGCTATAACAGTTTTTTTTTGTTGGGGCTACAGTTTTGAGAATGAATGGTAAAAAAAAACCATTATGAACATATCTTTCCCCACCTTCCTTCTTTTTTTAAATTTTTTTTTCCAGTTTCATATATTAAGCTCAAATTTTAATACAACTATCCCTCACTTATTATCACGACTAATTCGTTCCTAAAAATGCTCGTGTTATCCAAAATCGCGTATTCTGAAGCATTAGTTTCCATAAACAGAAAGACTAATTTTTTAATGTTTTCCAAAAATTGTGTAGGAATATATACTTAATGTAATATAAATGCGTTGAATAACACTCAACTATAAATATGTCACACCTTTCATCTTTATATGCCTCCCATCGCTCTTTGTATGACAAATACGACTCCGCGTAAAGGGAGATGCGTGGTTATGTACTTTATGTACTAACCCGTTCAGAACAGACACTTAACGCAACAGCTGTCGTAGTTGTGCTTCGGATAACGCCACATTTAGAATCATGGACAAGCATTTCACTAGTGGTATGACATCATTCTCGACAACAAGTAAAACTAATCTAAAAGGCGATTATTTTTTTTACAAACGTCGGACGTAATTTAAGGTGCTTGATTTTTGAAAGATATATTTCATCTGCGAAGTAGTTACAATGAACACACGTGTTTACTTAAATGCAGAGGATAATGGAGGCTATCCTAGAGATCATTGAATCGGCGAATTTTTCCGGTCCTTAAAGATGTGTTTTAAACAGTGTGAGTTGAACTGGCACAAGGCCTCGTGGTGCGCGGCAGGGGCTATGGCACGCGGACCGGCGCTGGGGCCCGGGCGTCCTGACGCAGAGCAACGGCCGCCAGGACGTGGGACTGTGGGCGGGGCGCCGCCTCCTCAGGCTCGGCGTCTGTCTGGAGGGCGTACCTCGGCTGGGCACCACTCCGCTGCTGCTGGACAGGCTGAGGCAGTTCCGGCGCGTCGTGCCGCCCACCCAGGTACCTGCCCGCTGCTGCCTGCCACCCAGGTACCTGCCCGCTGCTGCCGGCCACCCAGGTCCCTGCCCGCTGCTGCCGGCCACCCGGGTAGCTGCCCGCTGCTGCCGGCCACCCAGGTACCTGCCCGCTGCTGCCGGCCACCCGGGTAGCTGCCCGCTGCTGCCGGCCACCCAGGTACCTGCCCGCTGCTGCCGGCCATCCAGGTACCTGCCTGCTGCTGCCGGCCATCCAGGTACCTGCCCGCTGCTGCCGCCCACCCAGGTACCTGCCTGCTGCTGCCGGCCATCCAGGTACCTGCCCGCTGCTGCCGCCCACCCAGGTACCTGCCTGCTGCTGCCGGCCATCCAGGTACCTGCCTGCTGCTGCCGGCCATCCAGGTACCTGCCCGCTGCTGCCGCCCACCCAGGTACCTGCCTGCTGCTGCCGGCCATCCAGGTACCTGCCCGCTGCTGCCGCCCACCCAGGTACCTGCCTGCTGCTGCCGGCCATCCAGGTACCTGCCCGCTGCTGCCGCCCACCCAGGTACCTGCCTGCTGCTGCCGGCCATCCAGGTACCTGCCTGCTGCTGCCGGCCATCCAGGTACCTGCCTGCTGCTGCCGGCCATCCAGGTACCTGCCCGCTGCTGCCGCCCACCCAGGTACCTGCCCGCTGCTGCCGGCCATCCAGGTTCCTGCCCGCTGCTGCCGCCCACCCAGGTTCCTGCCCGCTGCTGCCGGCCATCCAGGTACCTGCCCGCTGCTGCCGCCCACCCAGGTACCTGCCTGCTGCTGCCGGCCATCCAGGTACCTGCCCGCTGCTGCCGCCCACCCAGGTACCTGCCTGCTGCTGCCGGCCATCCAGGTACCTGCCCGCTGCTGCCGCCCACCCAGGTACCTGCCCGCTGCTGCCGGCCATCCAGGTTCCTGCCCGCTGCTGCCGCCCACCCAGATTCCTGCCCGCTGCTGCCACCCACCCAGGTAACTGTATGTAGCATTGTTTACATTCTGCAAAAATTTTGTTGCATGGTGCGCGCGTATCGTAAAAAGTTCACCCTCATCATTTGTTTTCATAACGTGCCAAATAAGTATAACTTCAATAAGACGAAGACGGTGTACTTGAAATGCTGGAGGAAGTGCGCCGTGCAGTTGGTCGACGGGTCGGCAGGACGAGACGGACGCGGCGGAGGCGCTGCTGATCGGCTCGGCGCTGACTGGCCAGGCTCGGCGCCTCTACTCGCGCCTGGCGCGCGACCCCAGGAGCCCGCTGTTCGACGCCACCGCGCACCGCCGCGCCTTCTCCGAGGGACTGCAGGTGGGTGTCGGTGGCTACTCACACGAGACCATTCCACTGTCGCGTCTGCTGCGTCCACAACAAGTCCCCACCAATGAGCAGGGACCGGAAAAATTCGCGGATTCAATGACCTCTAGGATAGCCTCCATTTTCCTCTGCATTTCTCAAGTAAACACGCGTGTTCATTGGGTACTAAATTGTGAGGCGTCTCCACTGGGTAGCTTGTGATTCGACGTTTCTTTGGTCGATAGTCTCTCATTGTCCCAGAGAGCTCCAGTTAAACTGCGAGCCAATAGCAGAACCAGCAGAATTGTACATATGTTTGAATTTAAGCCTATTACGAAATTAATCCGCGAATTTTTCCGGTCTCTAATAATGACTTGTTTTTCTCCTCTTTTGCCTTTAGTAAAACTTCTTTGTTGTTGTTGTGACGGGAGTCTGAGAGACTCAGAGCCCTCGCCACGTGACCGTGACTCTTGCAGGATGAAGACGGCCGACAGCCGGGGCCGCGCGGAGGAGCCGCGTGGCTGGTGGCCTGGAACAACTGCAGTCACGTGGTCAGCATGATGCAGCACGCCTACCTGCTCCGCCACCAGCAGGTCAGCGCCTCGCGTCCCGCCGAGAGCGGGTCAAGTCAACTTACGGAATGTTCAACGAATAATTAACCTCAAATAAAACTGGGCGACTGAAATGCTGCCCCTTGGAAGGGCAGCCCCTTCAGGATTTTTCTGACAGTGGTTAGTTTGTAAAGTAACCTAACCTAACATAAACTAACCACTGTCAGAAAAATCCT
The DNA here is from genome assembly GCF_032445375.1 of Bacillus rossius redtenbacheri. Taxonomy (NCBI): domain Eukaryota; kingdom Metazoa; phylum Arthropoda; class Insecta; order Phasmatodea; family Bacillidae; genus Bacillus; species Bacillus rossius. The sequence continues at coordinate 4,847,246 of NC_086334.1, forward strand.
GTGGGACTGCCCATCCAAGGGGCAACAATTCAGACAACCTTTCAAAATCACCACTGTCAGAAAAATCCTTGAAGGGCTGCCCATCCAAGGGGCAACAATTCAGCTCCCCCAATAAAACGAAAAGTTCTTCGTAATTTCAAATAACTGAATATCCTTAAGACACTAAGCCGTATTTTTATTTCCGACTTGTATGTTTCTTTATAAACAAAGATAAACTTATACGTGGACAAAATACTCCCTACTAGATCTTATGTATCAGTTTGTAAGTGATTTGTGAAAAATTGCGACAGTTATAATGTCCACAAAATTGTGATATATATATACTTTTGAATTGACGATGTTTTTGAGGTATATGGACCATGAAACGAAATACTGTATAAAAAAATTTCCGGAAGTCGCATCATGTAAATGGCTACAATAGGTAATAGGTAGTATTTCTTTGAAATCTACCAAAAATCGTATCTTTGCAAAGCTACACGGGGTGTGTCTGTATATGTTGGTAACCTGATAGCTCAAGAACTACTGCAACTATTTTAATACGTTTTCATAGTAAATTCATAATACATTTAAGGTGCAATACGTTTCACAATCGTGAGCTATATTTTTGAAACACAAAATGGAGTTTGCTTTTAAATTCTGTTGTTATTAATTAGGTTAGCTTTTCTAACATTATATGAGCGTGTTTTTTATCAATGAGGAAATCCACTTTATATTGTTTAGAGGGATCAAGAAATTAATTCATTAGTAGGTAGATGGACAAAATGGAAAAAATAAATGAGTGCGTGTAATTATGTAAATGCGTTAGTAGTTATACTTACTTGACCTAAAAAATACATTATTTTTGCATGCAAATAATTAATAGAATAAATAATAATAAAAGGACAGGAGTGATATTATAAATATGTTTGGTAAAGTATAAATTCAGTCCAATTAAAAAAAAATTAAATACTCAGTATTCAATAGTAATGAAAACATGGGTTATAAAATTAATTATTTTATTTAGTAAACTAAACGAGATACATTTAAATTAATGATCAAAACATAAAAATAATATTCTGAATGTCTATTCTAATTGATTAATTTCAATTAATCATATATAAAAAATAATATAATCATTTACATTTCAAATAAATTATACATAGAGGAACACAATCTTACTTATTTAAATACACTTGAAAATACCATTAATATTCACAATATATAAATGTTTTAATGATATGGACCAGCATTTAATTTCAATCACTGAAGTATATGATTTAAAAGCACATATATAATTTTGTATTTGTTTGTAGCCTTTTCAACGTGTTATTTTTTGTCTCATGCTGCTTGTGCATCGTAAGAATTCACTCATCTTTTTTTTTCATAACGCACATAAAGAAGTATAAATTCTAAAAATAATGGGGGGTTTGTCTGTAAAGTCGATTTACGGACGAAAAATTTACGTGATAACGTCATAAGAAAACATTGATGAAAAATTGCATACTTTTTAATTTTGAAAAATTATTTACAGTTTTTGCAAATTTCATTTAAATGATTTTGTTTAAAAATATAATCACCAAAAATTAGTTTAAAAAGCCCGCCTTAAACTGCTTGATATTATAGAAGATTTTCTCGCACGGTGGTTGGCCGGTTCTTGCACGCTCGGCTCAGGCGGAAGTGACAAAGAGTCACGCTTGTTCGTGCGTGCAGCCGGCGTCCATCGATTTATAAGACGTTATCACGTCAAAAAAATAATAAGTTATGCGTAGAGACCTGTAAAATTCGCGATTTCAACTCCATAAAGGATAGACTCCACGATCCTCTATGCACTCGTGCAAATTACATATGATGATTGGTTACCGACTCGTAACACCTGTTGACTGGAATGATCGTGATTCGCTAAATCTTCTGTTAAAGATTTTTCATTGGCACAGAGTCCTTCAGATAAACTGTGGCCCAATCACTGAAGCATTTGGACTCTATCCTATCGCGAAATGAATCCGCGAATTGTACAGGTCTCTAGTTATGCGTTTGCCACTTGGTCGGGATTGTGGGAAACAAGCCGCGAGCGCAACAGAGAGAGTCTGTGGCAGGGGGAGGGGGAGGCGGAGGTGGGTGCGATACTGCGCGGGCAGAGACGGCGGTGGGCTCCGGCGGGCCGGCTGGAGGCTGCTAGTCTGGAGCTGCTGGCCTGCTGCATGCAGCACCGCACCGCTGCGCTGCGCTGGCTGCTGCAGCAGCGCCTCGCGCACCCCTGCGTCGCCGACGGCCGCGGCAACTGCGGCCTGCACTTCGCCGCGGTGCGTATACCTGCGTCACTCCGGCCCATCTCGGGGGTCCGCCATCTTGAACCCAGCCATCTTGGATCCACAATTTTGGTTTCCGCCATCTTGGATCCGCCATCTTGGATCCACCATTTTGGTTTCCGCCATCTTGGATCCACCATTTTGGTTTCCGCCATCTTGGATCCACCATTTTGGTTTCCGCCATCTTGGATCCACCATTTTGGTTTCCGCCATCTTTAACCCCCGCCATTTTGAATTGTTACATCATCGTTGCAATTTTCCTACGGTCGCCATCTTGAAAATTCGTTATTTTTATTTAAAAAATTGAAATATAAAACTTACTATAATTTTGACGAAAATAGTTATCACAAATAAAATAATAACAGATTTGGAGTAATATATTGTAAAGTATAAATTCAATAAAATTTAAAAAAAAATTAAAATAACTACTCAGTATTCAACATTCATATGAACATGTGTATAAAATTAAATTACTTATTTATTAAATAATCAAGAATAATTGTAATTAATAATGAAAATCATTCAATGTACTGAATGTTTGTTTTAGTTTATTAATTTGAATTTTTTTATTAAATAATAATGTAATAATTTATAATGCAAATAAATTGTACATACTTGGAGACCTGAAAAATTCGCGGATACATTTCGCGATGGGCTAGAATCCAAACTAGTCCACCTTCATGCTGCTGCAGTGATCGGACCTCAGTTAACCTGATTGAATTCCAGCCAATGGAAAACAATCAACAAAAGAAGTATCTAACCGTAAGCATTCACGTTAATGGAAACCAATGAGCGTGTGTAATTTTCCCGAGTTCATATAGTATAGTAGAATCCATAGGCGTGCGCACGGTAGGTGCCACAGGTGCCTTGGCACCACCATTAGGGTTAACGTTATTTTGTTTTTTACAAGCACAAATAATATATACTTACAAAAATCCGTATTATTTAAAAACAAAATGTTTTCCAATCGTGTCGAGTTACAGATATGTGCTCATAACACTATCAGTATAGCAATTATGAATCGAACCAACTATACACACGGAAACAAGCCAGGTTCAATTACTTGTGTTGTGCGCCGACAAAACATTTTTGTTGTATTCCAAAAGTTAAAACTTTTGCCCACTCTTATTTGTGTATTTTTATTATTTTAATATTTTACATATTAAAGGTATGTTACAAAAACCCCCTTTATTTGTGGATTTTAAAACTTAACATTTGAGAATGTTTTTTCTAGCATTTATTTGGCGTCTTCAGAAAACATGTAAGTACGGTTTTCCAAAGCCACCAGCATGAATTCCGTGCAAACAATTTGTGCAATTTACTTTATGGCTCAACAAAGCTTAAAACTGTAAATAGTTTAGTAGTTTTCCTGGCGATTATAACGTACAAAGCCATAATTTGTTATAAAAAATGTTAAAATTTTTACATCTGTGTATTTAATGTTTTTGTTCGGAAACACCTTAAATAGCACCATTTTGCGCTTTCAAAACCAAATTTTTCCGGGGGAGGACCCCCGGACCCCCCGCTTTAGGCTCGGGGTCCGTGAATGATAGGGCTGTTGTGTAATCTGGCACCACCAATACTGTAGTCCTGCGCACGCCTATGGTAGAATCTATCCTTTAGGTCATTGAAACCGCGAATTTTGTCAGTCCCTATTCACACGGAAACATAAACTCACTTATATAAACTCACTTGAAAATACACTCGAAAAAGTTTATGAACACAATTTATATTACTCTAATATTCACAAAGCACACACAAATTTTAACTAAACTCACTCTTTTAATATCTAACATTTATTTCAAAATAACTTTACCATCGAAAGTGCAAACTCTTTATATAATTTATTATCAGTCTATATTTCTATATAATTATTGAACAGCGTTTTTTTTGCAGGAAATCAACTAAAAAATTGTCCGACTAGTTATACAAATTATATTTCACTGTTATGAAATAACATAATTAACGCTGAACCAACAACATAAGAGAACATAAATTTATTCGTTACTGAGGTTATATGTTACTGCACGTACTGCACGTGTCAATGACACACAAAACTACAGTAAACACTTGGAATAACATCATGTCAGTGTTAAGAAGACTGCAAGTATCCGCTCTACCACTCTGGTTCTGGGGTAGAGCGCCTGCCTTGTGACTTGTAGGACCCGGGTTCGCGCCCCGGCTCCTCCAAGGCGGATTGCCCAGACAAAATGGTGGCATTTTCTCTGGTAGGAATACAATCCCTTGTAACAAGTCAGGCTACCAAAGAAACGGTGGGTGGAACAGAAAAAAATCTACCAGGTGGCTTCCAAATGGGGAGCCCGTTTCTTTTCTTGGGCTCCCCATGCGGTGGCCATTCCGGGGGTTTCTCCGGGGGAACGGAGTTTTGCAAAAATATTTTTTGTAGTTTTTTAGCGTTTTAGTTTTTAGTAACTGTAGCATTATCATTCCAACATTAAAAAAGTTTGCTTTTGTACATAAAATATTTGAATTAAGTGTGTATCCGTCAGTGAGTCGTTTATATATATTTTATTACTTTTTTATTTATCGGTTTATTATTTCTGTAAAACCACATAGTTTTCAATCAGGAATGTCGTCTTTAACACACACTTTTTATGTGTGTGTGTACCAGTATAAATCCAGATGTAAATACAATTTTCTATTTATTTCAACATTTGATACTCTACAACATAATATTATGATTAAACAATTATCAATTTTAGGCCTCGTCAAGCATTGCGTGGTATATATTATGTTTTAATTATCTTACAAATAGACGCTTTTCAGTCAAATTTGCAAATGCAATTTCATGGTATTAGGTGTTCTGCAAAGTAGTAGTTTATCTCAACTAGGTACTCTTAAATATTTAATAAATTATATTCCAACTGTAATCATAATTGATTAAAAAAAGTTTCTGATGAAAAAAAAATTGGGAAATATGTTTGTAAAACTATTCAGCAAGATATTTCAGCTGTTTGGATCTGATTTTCAAGTTAATAAACGTCTCTGAATTACAATAGTATTTATTGTATAACAGTTAGTCATGAATTATTAAAACTTTCTCTGTATCAAATTATTTTAATTAGAAAAGAATTGAAAGTATGCAGAAAAAGCAGACATTTAAAATTTAAATTATTTTGGATATGCTACATTCCTACGTAACCTATTTGCATTTTATATTTATTAGATCATTGATGCACTTTCTATCATATACATTTTATTACCATTTTAGTTGGTTCCGACATTATGACTCAGTTTGGATTAAGAATTCCAATTTGCAATTACAGAATATAAAACCATTTGTAACTATAAAATGCGTAAAAAATTATTACTCCTTTAGAATAATCTACAAATATTCATTGGTAAAACGTTTGTAATCTATATATTTATTTTGTATACACCATTTTAGTAACCAATTGGTTAACATGAACTTTATCTATCTGTGTGTTGTGTTGTTTAGTGTTTTGTCGCATTGATGTGTGTCTGTTGTTGTTATTTGATGTCATAATTCGTTTATAGGTACTATAAGGTCCAAAAAGCTGAATTTCAATTTGATCTGACAGTTTTATTGAAGCAGGATCATACGCTATGCATAGTAATATTATTTATTTATTTTTTAATATAAAGTACTTAAATTTCAGCAGAGTTTATTTTTGAAAGACTGAAAGCCTGAGCAAACACCTTAAAAATTGAAGTACGAGCCTATGTCTTCCCTAGAGCGCCTGTGCTGCTTGCCCTGTGCCAAGAAACTACACTACACAAAAATATTTCCCTCGCATTTCAGCATCTTAAAAACACATTTTGTAGACTTTAAACCTTACTATCTGAGTTTTTTTTGTTTCAGTCACCCTAATAATGTAAACATTGCATAAGAAAATCCTTGAATATTTGCATTGGATTTGCAATCAAAAAAATAATGATCTACCAATAACTTCAATTATTCTAGTGTGCAAAAATGTAAATTCTATGAAGCTAGTTACATTACAATTTTACGAGTAAGACCGTTTTCCTCATTCCATAGAATGTATAAGATATTTTGTCAGAATCGTAATAAGAATAGTGTGCTACTTATTGGAAACATTTCTTTCTTCTCGTCCGCGACCTGGAAGTGATTTGTTATTGCAACTATTGCCGTCAGAAGCGCTATCTGTAATCTTTAAAGTTAACCTGAATAATAGCTAGAGGGTTGATAGCGCTATCTACCGAGTATTCTATACATTACTTCGAGGGCAATGCTGCTGTACTCATTCCATGGAGGGTGTAAGAAAATATGGCAGAATTCCGTTTCATCCTTTGGACGTATGTTACTTTTCCGTTATGGGTACTTTTCCGACCTGAAAAATTCGCGGGTTCATTTCGTGTTTTGCTAAAATTCAAATAATTATACCTTAGTGCTGCTTCTGCAATTGGTTTACTGTTAATCTGGAGGAATGAGGGGCCAATTAGAGACCCTCACTCATAGAAGTGTCGAATCACAGACCACCCAGTCGAGACGACTCACAAGTCAGCAGCCAATGAACAGTTGGCATTTGCCCGAGTGTCTAGAGGATATTGGAGTCTATCCTGAAGGTCATTGAACCCGCGAATTTTTCCGGTCTCTACTTAAGACAAGTGTTTGCAGCGAACCTGTCGATGTTGAGTGTACCTACGTTTCTAAGTGAGCAAAAGCAGTTACAGTAGTGGCATCTAGCGGCGTGGAGTATAAAATAGCTAGGAAAGGAATGTCTCGTGCTTCAGCAATGCTATTTGGCCAGGGTTTCCCCATACTTTTCTATTACGATATTTGATAGCAGCGTGCTCTGAGGCATGGAGATATGAAATTGTCAGGAGACGGCATGCTCTGACGTATTTAACCTCTCCATCGGCATATTGTTCCGCCCTAAATATTGCGTAAATGATACTTGATAACTCTGATGATGGTTAGTATATAAGAATTACAATTTCCATTGTTAAAAAGTCACTAAAAAAAAAAAAAAAAAGGGGGTTGTCTGTAAATTCTGTTCACGGAAGATAATTTTACGTGATAACGTCATAAGAAAACATTATTGAAAAATTGCATACTTTTTAATTTTCAAATATTATTTACAGCTTTTGCAAATTTAATTTAAATAATTTGTTTAAATACAATCACGAACAATTAGTTTAAAAAATCCTGCCTTAATCTGTTTGATATTACAGAAGATTTTCTCGCACGGTGGTTGGCCGGTTCTTGCACGCTCGGCTCAGGCGGAACGTGACAATTTTTCGTGCGTGCAGTCGGCGCTCATCGATTTATAAGACGTTATCACGCCAAAAAAGAAAAGTATTTTAAAACTGTTTCCGCAATTCAAACACTGCACCTGAGCCAAATGTTTTGGGGCATCTAACGAATATGGCGCGAATAGAAAATAGGTTCAGCCAGTTTGCACGTGATCATGCAGACGTGGCCACACGCTGCTCGGCGGGGGGATGGGGGGGGGGTGAGTACTGCAGACGAGAAGCATTCTTTTCACAGACGAGAGAGCCAAAACCCGAAGTTCCCCGAAGTTCATGCTCGCTTTGTTTTCTTCCGTATCTTTAATGTAGCTACCATAACCAAATCAACCGTCCACAATGTTTAAAAGTATTTATAATGTAGCTAACCCTATCAATTAGGGACCGGAAAAATTCGCGGATTCAATGACCTCTAGGATAGCCTCCATTATCCTCTGCATTTCTCAAGTAAACACGCGTGTTCATTGGGTACTAAATTGTGAGGCGTCTAAACTGGGTAGCTTGTGATTCGGCGCTTCTTTGGTCGATAGTCTCTCATTGGCCCAGAGAGCTGCAGTTAAACTGCGAGCCGATAGCAGAACCAGCAGAATTGTAGACATGTTTGAATTTCAGCCTATCACGAAATGAATCCGCGAATTTTTCCGGTCTCTAACGATCGGGGGTTTGTCTCTCTCGTCGGTGAGGAGAAGGCTTCCCACCGCAGACAGGTGAAAGAGAGAGAGCGTGTGTGACGTCAGGCCGCGGACTGCCACGAGGCGGTGAACGCGCTGCTGGACTGCGGAGCCAGCGTGGACCAGGTGAACGACGAAGGGCTGTCGCCGCTCGCGCTGAGCCTGCTGAGGCTGCTGGCGCTCCTGAAGGGCGTGAAGGGCGCCGGGAGCTGGGGGCCCGCCTTCCTGGCCCCGGGACCCTCGGCCCGCCCCGGTGAGTCGCGAGGTGGCGGATTCACCAGCAGGCTGGGTGGGCTCGAGCCTGGGGCCCGGAAACATTTTCGGGTTCCACGACCTCAAGGATGAACTTTATTGTTCTACGTGCACTCGGTCAAATGCCACCCTCTCATTGGCTGCTGTCTTGTGAAGGTGTCCCAACGTAGCGGCCTATGATTAGTGCCCGGAAAAATTCGCGGATTCATTTCATGATGATAGGCTGAAATTCAAACGTGTACAATTCTGCTGGTTCTGCTATTGGCTCACAGTTTAATTGAAGCTCTCTGGGCCAATGAGGGACTATCGACCAAAGAAGCGTCGAATCACAAGCTACCCGGTGGAGACGCCTCACAATTTAGTAACCAATGAACACGCGTGTTTGCTTGAGAAATGCAGAGGATAATGGAGGCTATCCTAGAGGTCATTGAATCCGCGAATTTTTCCGGTCCCTACCTATGATTCGATACAGCTACGGTTGAGTGTTTCTCACTGGCACCGAGTCATCCAGGTGAGTTGTGAGCCAATAGCAGAGGCAGCACTAAGGTATAACTATTTTGAATTTCAGGCTATCGTGAAATCAATCCGCGAATTTTTCCGGTCTCTAGCGCTTGAGCCAATGGCGGCAGATTTTTGGGGGGCAAATTTAGGGAACGATTTTTTTTTTGTGCTGCCTCATAGAAATCAAATGATTTCTGTTTTCTGATGTTTTACAGATATACGTCTGCAACAAATTTTGCCGTTGACTTTCCCCTCTGCCTTGTCCTTGTACGTTACATGAATCTGTGTAGCAAACTTCCATATTTCCAAGCAAATCCAGACAATGGATGTGAAAGCCTGCAATCTTTATTATTGTATCATTTTTTTATTTGTTTTCATTGTATCGTTATGTTTTTGGTGTAAACAATGACTTTTCCAGTATCTTTGTGCAAACTAGCTCATGCGGAAAGAATTAAGGTATGCAATAAAATAAATTTAAAAAAAAATATTTTTAGGTGCCTGAAGTTTGTCCTGCTGGTTTTTTTTTTAATTTAGTAGATTTTATTGCATCGATTAAAATTTATTTTAAGGTAACACAAAGTATTGGCGCAGTCATTTGATATCCCAAGTAAAAAATAAAATAAGCAACTATTAATGAATATTTAATTTTAATATTCTACTGAATGCCGCAAAAATTGCGTTAGACTGAAAGGGAGGTGAAATGGAAAAAATAAATAAAAAACATATTTGGTCACTCTCCCGAGCGAACATTTTGGAGAAGGAAGTCCCTTATTGGCTTTTTGATTAGGCATAGAGACAGCAAGTAGTACTGCAAAACTGTTTGGCAGAATAAACCAGACTAGCTTCAAATGAAACTATTTAATTCATAATTGGCAATGAAAGACGTTTAGTCACTGTTTATTTGTGTTTATTAAGTTCAGACTAAAAAGGCATCTTGTTTGTTTCAGAAGATGAGCCTACAGCAGAAACATGGCCATCGTGTTCTCTCCAATCCGGTGACGAGGAAGGTACAGTCGCTGCAAGCTGCTAGTCAAAGTACATGCACTTTAACAAAGAAGTAAACCACCAACAATTTAGCCTCACACAGAAACCCACACTGAAACATAGGAGCAATCAACTTTACAGTATTTTTTTTTTGTTTAAAATACTCTCCAGACTAAAATAATGCATTTTCCTTTTATCATTTGTCTTTTATATTTTATATTTTGATTCATACTAAAATGTATTACTTCAGCCTCTCTGTTTCTAAATATTGTTTAAAAAATTGTTGTTAGTCATATTTTGTTCAATTAATCAGAAAATAATGTTTTAGCACTATTGAAAAACATTTTCTGTACACCTTTCTCATTGAAGTATCCTAAGGTATGGTTTATTAGGCTTTGGTGTTAAAGTAGGTGAATTTGATTCCCTATGACTATAGAATACATGCATTGTTTGCAAGTTGTAAAAGTGTGTTTGATCAAAATGTGATGCACACACATAATCATATATTTTATTTTCATTTTGTGAATTTCTCTGTCACACTTAACACTCTTGCACGTAAAGACTTCAAACACCTCCATGTACGAGGTACGCAGGACTGTTCTTTGAATCCATCACCCCTTTAATCGATAGGAGGAGGAGGGGAGAGAGAGAAAGAATTGTCAGATGTAATAAATAAGGCCAAGCGAAATAGTAATGGTAATTTAAACCAACAACTTTGTTGACAAAAAAAAATTATTTTGTACTTCACCAGATTGGGGTCCATTAACTATACATCTTCTTATGTAGTTTATTTATTTGGTTTGGTTTTGTGTGGCATCCAACAGCGGACAGAGTTATTTAAAAATCAAACATTTAAAACACACACTAACATACAAAACACAATTACACAAATAACTGTTAAAACATGTGACAACACAACACACAGAAAACACATAGGTACTTAAATGTGAGAAAAGTTCATAACAACAATTTTTTTTAAATTTTTATTGCTTTTTTTAAATTATTATACATTTATAAATATTTTACAACAAAATCAAGCTAAAATAATTTATTATAATGGGTTTTAAAAATCTTTATTTTTTAATTTTTTTATGGTTTTCTCAAAATATGACAAGAATAGTAATACATATATTTTTTATTTTCACAACAACACTAAATTAAATCATGTATTATAATAATTTTAAAATATCTTGGTTTTTAATGTTCTTTTCAGTAAAAGGTTCTAGTTTGTAACAGTAAGTAACGAACAGGAGGGCTCGGGTTCGAATCCTGAGCTCACTTTTCCAAGTTTTCCTTGAATCATTCCTGGCAAATGCTGGGATGAATCTTTACTATGGGTCGTGGGCCGATTATGTCACAACCTTCCTGACTCTGCATGTTTTTAGAGAGACAAAAAAAAAAAATAATAATAATAATAATTCATCTGAGAGATAATGGTTAAAACGTAGGCAATGATCATTTTCGTTGAAGAGTCCCAGGATTGCAGGCTTCGTGAATGGAATCCTCAGAGCTGTGTTCCCGTGCCGACAGATGGTGAGGTTGAGATGTCTCCAGGAGAAGGCGAGGAACAGATCGCTGGAGACGGAGGCCAGCAGTACGTGCTGGGGGCTGGAGACTCCAGGTGGCCGGACGTGAAACTCGACAGCCTGGAACTGGAGCAGTGAGTGTGTGCACGCTCAACCAGCACACACATTCACAATGCACACACACAACACATGCATGCATGCCCAACACGCATAATGAACACACATGCACAACACACGCACGCTCAATATACACACATGTACAACACACACCACACACATGCACACAAAAAAAAACACAAGTAATTCTGTTTTCCTTAATACCGTTTTGGTTCATCATTGGGTCTAACTGTTTGACATCAGCTTTGGGTTTGCTTTCTGTAATTCATTTTATTTTTTATTCCTTATTTTACATTTATGAATTTTTCCCATGACAAACATACAAAACTGCAATGACGTATGTCCGAGAACATTTCCCCTTGCGCGTATCTTTTAAAGAACGCACTAGCTTGCTGATGATCAGAGTTGGACGGCGTTGGGATGGAAGCTGTTCGCCCGGCAGATGCAGGTTAGTGCCGGTAGCGCGGGGTGTGTGCAGGCTGGCGAGCGTGCGCGCGACGATAGCGCTGCTGCTGCGGCGCGGCGCCGACCCCAACGCCGCCGCCGTGCCGCGGCCCGGCCTGCAGCTGGCGGTGCTCGCGGGGGCCCCGGACCTGGTGGAGCTGCTGCTGGGGCGGGGCGCCGCCCCCGACGCCGCCTCCCTGCCGGCGGTGAGTCCCTCCCGCCTCCCGCCAGGAGTGTCTACTCGAGAGGGGCAAACTAAATATTTCATACATAGGTATTTATTTAATGGTTTTTAATACTTTGTTCATTAGTCTATTGTTTGGTTAATTTGTTAACGCAAGTCATAAGTACATATTTAATTATGTTTTAAAATAGCATTATTAACCTGACAATAATTATGGACCACTGGGAAACAGTTCCTGCCGCTTCTTTGTATGTGGCATGTCGGGCTGTAATGAGTTATTTTAGCCCACTGAGGAATCCCTCTGTAAACTCATGTAGTTGAGTGTTTATATTCTCTTTCTAGCATTGCTTGTTTTTAATTGTTTTAAATTCCTTAAAGGGACGGGTCCGGACCTCACGGACTACGGTCCTGGGTCGGTGATGTCTCGCGACTTGCGAGTTTTATGAACGGGAAGACTTTCACAGACGAGAGAGCCAAACGCCCGATCGTGCATCTTCGGTTTTTTTTTGTTCATTGTAAAAGGTTAGGTTAGCTACATTATAAATACTTTAAAACATTGTGGACGGTTGATTGGGTTAGGATAGCTACATTAAAGATACTGCGAAATCATGTAAACGGTTTCCTAGCCCTGGATAGCTACATATTATAAAAGTTATTTGCTAAGCAACCATAAAATTATTTTACAGTATTTTTAATGTAGCTATACCTACCTAATATAACCAACCTTCCACAATGTTTTAAAAGTATTTATAATGTAGCTAACCTATCCTAATCGACCGCAAAATTTAATGCCACACCGGTTCATGCAATGAGATAGAACGGAAGAAAAAAAAGCGAGCGTGAACTTCAGGGAACTTGGGGTGTGGCTCCCTCGTCTGTGAAATGAAGGCTTCCCTTTTACGAACCACCGTGTATGTGTTGTGGCGTGTGTTGCGAGTTGTACCCTTGCGCTGTTGCGAAGTGCCGGCGCTGCGACCGCGGTGCTCGCTGTTGCCAGGAAGGAGGCCTCACCGCGTTGCAGGTCGTCAGCCTGTCTTTGCCCGGAGCCGTCCCGGAGGAGATGTGTCGGCTGCTGCTGGACCACGGAGCCGACCCTCGGCCGGTGCGTGGCGCGCGCTCATTGGCTCGCACCGCCGGGCGGGGCGACGGCAAGTCCGCGTTCCCCCGACCAGTTCCTGCCTTCGTGAGGAACAAGCTTGTGAACCAACCACCACAACTTGTAGTCAGAATACACATGCACACAGGGCCGCCGCGTCAAGTAGCTGGGGCGGCGCAGCACGACACATAACAGCTGATATAATATGTTTAACGATTATTGAAACTAGATGAAAATGGATTTTTTGTAACAGTTTGGAATGTTTATATTGATATAAGTAATTATTTAAAGTCCACGGTTACCTGTTTATGATTTATAATAAGTAAAAAAGGTAAAAAAAAAAAAAACACAAGCCTGCTTACATTTGATTGTTGACAAAATCTTAGGCTTACGTTATGTATTTTGAGGCAAGGCAAATTTTTTTTGTGGTTGTCCGGGGGATGGGGGGGGATTAAGGTTTTTCGCCTAGGGCGCCAATTTACCTTGCACCGGCCCTGCATGCACATTTATTCTTAATACGTAGGGACCGGAAAAATTCACGGGTTCCGTGACCTCTAGGATGAACTTTATATAGTTCTACGTACACTCGGTCAAATGCCACCCTCTCATTGGCTGCCGTCTTGTGAAGGTGTCCCAACGTAGCGGCGCTGTGATTCGATACAGCTACGGTTGAGTGTTTTCTCACTGGCACCGGAGTCATCCAGGTGAGTTGTGAGCCAATAGCAGAGGCAGCACCGAAGTATAAGTATTTGAATTTCAGGCTGTCGTGAAATGAATCCGCGAATTTTTCCTGTCTCTATTAATAAAGTGACCCTGTTCCGGGATTTAAATGTAATTCGCCCGAATGCAATTAAATGTGCAAGTAAAGGATATCCTTTACCCACCCTCCCTATCTTGCACACTAGTTCTTCCTTCCTATCATTCAAGTAACATATGCGAATGATGTAATGAAAACAGCACACCAATAAAAACCCACACCAGCAAAATTAAAATCGCCATGTAGTTTTCCGAGGTCAGGGTTTTACACGAATGGATTATTAAATATACAATATGACAGTAATGGAAAGCTATTTTCTCATAAAAGTTGAGATGAAGACAACGTAGTAATTTAAAAAAAGAGACGTACCTGAGAATGAAACGGTGTAATCTTGTCCCTGGTTGTAAAGCACGTGGCCTGGATGCTGACCGGCCAGAAGAAGGAGGTGGTGTGACTGAGGTGTGTCCTGGCTGTCGCAGGGGGCCCCGGAGCTGCTGGGAGGTCTGGAGTCCCCCGAGGAGCCTCGCGGGGTCGTGGCGGCCCTGCGCGCCAGCCCCGGGGACCCCGAGGTGAGCCTCTCCGTGCCAGGGGGGTGCTGTCACTACTCAGAAACACACACGATAGAATCTTCTAAGTTATGCCTCTGTTAAGTTCATTGGCGTAGCTGTGTTCATAAAGTTGGGGGGGACAAATAATGATTTTGATGTCATGTAAACTCATACCCCTCTTACTCAGACGGGGGGTCCTCCACCGGAAAATTTTGATTTTAAAAGTGCAAAATAGCGCTTTTTAAGCAGTTTTTGTATCTAACCATTGGATATATCGATGTTAAAATTATTATTGTTTCCTTAAGATAAAATTTGAGAGTGAAGGAATTACAAATAAAGTTGGGCAGAATAATATTATAAAATAAAAATATCGCGGTCTAGAAAGTTGGGGGGACAGTCCCCTCCACCCAAAAAGTTCAGGGGGACACGTCCCCCCTGTCCCCCCCGGTTCCTACGCCCCTGGTTAAGTTGTGTGTTTCAAAGTTACGACGTTTCTAAGTTGTGTTACATGTTTCTAAGTTATGACAGTTCTAAGTTGTGTGTTTCTAAGTTGTGTTAGTTCTAAATTATGACTTTCTAAGTTATGACAATTCTAAGTTGTGATGGTTCTAAGTTATGACAGTTCTAAGTTGTGATGGTTCTAAGTTATGACAGTTCTAAGTTGTGTGTTTCTAAGTTGTGTGTTTCTAAGTTGTGATGGTTCTAAGTTGTGTGTTTCTACCTTGTGTGTTTCTAAGTTATGATCGTTCCAACTTATGACAGTTCTAAGTTACGTGGATTTTTTTCGATATTTCTAAGTTATGACTGTTCTAAGTTGTGTGTTTTAAAGTTATGTGTGGTTCCCCGCGCCAGGCCTCGAACTGGCGAGCAGGCTTCGCGCCGTTGACGCGCCTCTATAATGGGACTTTGGTCCGTGACACACACTTTCACCCCTATTCAACCCCATTAGAAGATGGATTTTCAAAAAAATCCTTTCGTAGTGCTCACTTAAGTTATATAAAGAAATCCTACTAAAAATTTCATGCTTCTAGATCCACCGGGTTTAAGATGAGATTGTCTGTCTGTCAGTGTTATAGTTTTATTAAGTAGATATTAAAAATAAAGGCCCAATCAGTTCTCCACACCTACCGCTTAGAATGCTAGGTTCAGAAAATTTTTTTTTATCCATAAAAACATCTGTTTCACCCTATTTCATTGTTCGTAGAAAACATGTTAAACACGAAAATATAGAATAAAAATTTTTTTCACAGACCAGTGCAATGGTACAAAATTGCTATTCGCAATTGGACACTTTCGAGAAAAGTTAAATGGTATCAAATGATGCGTAAACACCTAAACACGTAAACATTTATTTTGTTATTAAAACAAGTATTTTTGTCATTTGACATTTTGTTTTAAATGTTAAAGACCTGTATTAAAGCTACTACATGTTCAGATTTTCCTCCAGCAATGTGATAAATTCAGCTATGTGGTAAATTCTATTATTTTAACAATGTACCTCTGAAACTTTGTTGTTAAATATAGTTGGAGAAAAAAAATTTGACACAGCACAGACAAAGAAAATCAAACTTAAAATGTCAGACAGCACAAAAAATCTGTGGAAGGAATTTAGTCATGAAATAAATAATAACAGCACAACAAACAACAATGAGACAGTTTCAAAAATAAAAATTAATGCAGGCACACAACAAAACCTGAACGATGCAACAAATATACGAACACAACGATGTAGATAAACAGATATTATAAACAACAAAATGACAACACCGACGAACACAGTAGATTTATCATTTTTGAAGTGAAAACTTCTTTAGCCACGTTGAGTGATTTTCGGCAGGGGCAAAACTTATTGGTTCGCGTCACCGACATGCTAGTGACGTGTTGCGCCAGACTGGCAACGCGCACTGGTCTGTGTACATGTACACGCATTTATACACTAATACATTGTATATACTCGACTGTATCATGTGCGTGTTGGACTCTTTTTTCGGATGGGTAAAATCTTGTGAGTTTGCATCACCGACATGCTGTAGTAGCAGTTAAGTGAAGTTAATTTGACCATGTGAATACATGACCTGGGTCTGACATCATTGGTAAGTAATAGCTAGGTAATGAATTTGTATGTAATTTGTACACACCACTGACATCTGTTGTGCCTAAAAAATGATGTAAGGATAAATATCATGCTGACATCATACTGATATAATACCAAAATCATTTTCTTACGTACATTTGACGTAGAAATGATGTCATATTTCACATTTAAAAACAAAGTTTTAAATTTATCACTTCTGTTGAAGTCCCCATGACTGGTTATTTTTTTTTTTAGTTAATAAGTGTAAATTTCAAAGTAAGGTACATTAAATAGGAGTTACCTACATTGAACACAAGTGCTATTGAAAACACACTTGAAAAATAACTTACAAGCACTCTTTGTAGTCACGGCTCAGAGCTGACTGCTTTACACTCGGTTGTGAAGAATGGAAGATTTGAGTGTGTCAGTTGTGAACTAAACCTCAGCTTAAAAAATTAAATGCATATCACTTTTGCTTTTGTTTTGAATTATTGTGTCCCGCACTATACATGGTCTATAAAAAAATCAGATACGTATTTTTTTTATAAGTGCCTCAGCTGTCTACAGGGGCATAGCCAGGGGGGGGGGGGGGGGGGGGGTTTAGGGGTTCAAACCCCCTTCCTTAGCACCAAATCTTTAATTTTCTTATTCATCCCTCAAACAAATTTCATATTAAAATTAATAAAAATTTTACCATTACAATATTTAAATTTAAGTACCGAAAACTGCTAAATAAAATAACACTATTTTACACCTTAAAATCCAAATTTTCCCGGGGGAGGACCCCCGGACCCCCCGCTTTAATACGGGGGGGGCCATGCTTCTTAACACCCCCAATACACAAATCCTGGCTACGCCACTGGCTGTCTAGTGACTACTTCTCATGATTTTCAACATTAACTAAAATAAACTGTTTTAGTATTAGCCAGCTAATAGGAGATTTGTAAGTACATAAAATGCTTTGGTACAAATTAAGGTAGTTGGTACGTGTTCACTTCACCAATTATAAATAAAAAAAATGTTTGAATCACGATTCAAAACACAGCCATTATTGCTACAACCTTCAACAATAAGCTACTTCTGGGTGAAATTTAACCCAACTTCCACATAGTACTTGGTTTTGCAAAGCAGTGGTATAAAATTGTAATTATGAAAATGGAAGAAACGGACAAATGGATTTGGTTAAAAAAAAAAAAAAAAAAAGTCTTACAACAGACCCATGAACCAGACATGCTCACAAGAGCAACTGAAACATTTATTCACTGGTGAATCATTAGACTGAATCATTTCTAACAGAGGGATGATATATTGCATGTTGCAGTGTCATTCGCTGCAGTGAAGAAACTTGGCAGTGCTGCAGACACATCCACACACGAACAGAGGAAAGCAAAGAAAAAGACAGAACAGGATGAAATAGCACAAGAAAAGCTAAGTAAAGGAAAGAGAAAACGAGGTGAGGAGAAGTTAAAAACAGCGGAAGACACCAGCAAGAAGGCAGCAAAGGATGCCAGTGAGACGGCAGCAAAGGACGTCATGGAGATGAGAGCAAAGGACGGCAGGAAGATGAAAGCGAAGGGCACCATACAGACATCTAAGGGTGCCAGGGAGACAGAAGCACAGGGTTCCAGGGAGACATCTAAGGGTGACAGGAAGATAGCAGCAAAAGGCACCAGGAAGACAACAGATAAGGGCGTCATGCAGACATCTAAGGGTGTCAGGGAGACGGAAGCAAAGGACGTCATGGTTATGACAGCAAAGGATGCCAGGAAGATGAAAGTGAAGGGTACCATACAGACATCTAAGGGTGCTACAAAAATGGCTGGGAATGACAGAGAGACTGCAGCAAAGGAAATGATGGTAACAAAGGACAGAACTACAGCAGCAAAGGCCACCAGGGAAACAGCTGGAAAAGGCGCCAGGAAAACAGCACTGAAGGGCACCATACAAACATCTCAGGGCTTCAGGGAAATGGCAGTAAAGGACGACATGGCAGTGACAGCAAAGTATGCAAATGAGACAGCAGCGAACGGCACCAAGCATACTTTAGCAAAGGGTGAAGTGTGTCCCAGTGGTGACTCCGCTGGACATCTATTCTTGGACGGCATTATTGCTGACCGCCCGAGCCTGGTAGTGTACAGAAATGGTGACCTGTACTACAGACTGTACGGCCCAACACCCAACTACACTGATAACTACAGCCTCAACTAGCCACCACGTTCAGAATCATAATCACGTAATCAACTGTACTGATAAATTAATATTATTTTTATATGTTCATTTGCACCTACATGATGTGGACATTTTTTATTAAAAATTTGTGGTCTTTTAGTACTTGATGTATACTGATTTATAATTTTTAGTTAAGAATTTACTTTACTTTTCTGTTGTGGAAAAACAAGAATAATTCTGTGTACTGTGAACCCTATGAACTGCCATTAAAATTTCTAGCTTAGAAGAAAAAAATGTGTTTTTTTTTTGCATCTGTGTGAATTCACCAGGTTTTATCAGTATTGCACATATTTTCACTTGCCTTAACCAAGTACAAATATTTTCAAATGCCACTAAAGGTG
This sequence comes from Bacillus rossius redtenbacheri, assembly GCF_032445375.1. Taxonomy (NCBI): domain Eukaryota; kingdom Metazoa; phylum Arthropoda; class Insecta; order Phasmatodea; family Bacillidae; genus Bacillus; species Bacillus rossius. Next base: position 4,866,508 of record NC_086334.1, read on the forward strand.
AAAAAAATTATCTCATAAATGTAAGACAGCACGTATTTGCGCTCTCTAACAAATAGCATACAACATGAACCAAGTCACTTTTTACTTGAGAACTTGAGCTGCAGTGTGATGTAGAAAACTACACTCATTTTTCACCTTTATGTAATATGTATGTATGCTATGATTTTTAGTTTCTTTACATCTAGCAGTGATTATACTATTACTAATTTTATACTCTAGGAAACATGAAGAGACAAATTTTCACATACACCAATACAGAAACTAGGTTATAAATAAAAACAAACTGTTAATTAAATATAACTTTTCAGTTTATTAAATTCATTATTGCACAATACATAGGTAAAAAAAAAAAAACTGACAAGACAGACAAAAATATTTCATGTAAAAACCTCAAAACTATATTTAATCTACAAATTATACAATTTAAAAATTTCCTGAAGATATTACATTATTTACGTCTCGTAACCATAAAACTGCTCATCAAACTTTGTTCATTTCTGAGTATGGTGACCAACAACACTTTAATGCTTAAAACAGCTATGACCCAGAATGATACTACAATGGTTTGCCATTACAGTAGAACCCTGTTATAATGTTCCTGCATATAATGTTTTCCTGCTTATAATGTCATATTTTTAAAGTCCCAATATTTCCCCCATAAGGATAATGTATTTATTTCCTGCATAAATAGTGTAATTTCCTGCTTATAATGTTTGCTTTCTAACATTAAATAAATGGGGAAAATATATTTTAAAACCAAATTATTCCAACACTTAAGATAACAAGTTTCCTTTATGTATGTTTATGTTTACAATCACTGCCATACAATACATGAAGTTTGTTAAAATAGAATTTTATGCAATATACTGAAGGTACACAATGTTCATAGTTACATGTCAGTTGGCACCCTTAGTCAACTCTTCTCTTCCTTGCCATTCCAGTGGGTATTCAGATGCACGTACATAGTCCTACGATATTTAAGTTGCCAACCATTGAGCAAGGGCATAACTAAAAGTGTTTTCTATTGCTTACAAATATATATACAGTATTTTTTTCATTCATAGGTAGGAATTCCAAAATTAAACATTTTCAGGTGGCGAAGGAGTAGACGTTCTCACTCTTAATGTTATCATCATGAATCGTGAGAAAAATTTACAAAAAATGTGGTAGTGTATCTTTAAAGACAAACAAAATTTAACCAGGGAACAAGACGAAAATGAAAAATTGTTGGCTTGTTTCAGAAAATTCATGTATCAAGTATACTATCTTTGGTTTTAACATTAAAGTTGTTTACATAGCTTGGTGAGTCCATTGGTACAAAGCTTGAACATTGTTAAGTGCTAAATTGAGATTTCCTGCTTATAATGTTTTTTCTTGTGCTCCCTTGAAAAACATTATAACAGGGTTCTACTGTACATTCTGCATTATGGAGGCAAATGAAAACACAACACCAAGTGCTGAATTAGGATAGAAATTTTGCACTAGAATAAAATATAAATATTGCAGAGAATCAAACATTTTAATCATAAAAAATTCTGTACAAAAAAAAAATATATATATATATATATTTAATGCTGATCAGCGTTTAACTCTATGTTACATATTACAGTATACACACTTGTTTACAACTAGGACTACACAAACCAAGGGAAAATACCTCTTGATACCAAACTAACAAACATCAAACAATAGGCTAATTGCTTCGTAAAACAAATTTTGTACAATACGCGCTGGGACAGCTGATGGCCAATAAATCTGGACGGTCAGCAGTATGCATCATAAAAACACAGTTTCATGCAAAAAGCAGAATAAAGAAAGTAAACAATACAACTTTTTTTTGGTATGTTATGTTGTCACAACTTCCAATTATATATAATTATAAAACTACAGGAATGCGTGCTGGATAAAATTCCCAAAGAAACCTTGTATTTATCAAGCACACCTTAGAGGTGGAAGCAGTGAGACAATATAAAATTAAGGCATACAGACTCATATTCGGGTCAGCAAACGGGAAGGACAAATGTATAGGTAGGAAATAACAAAACAGTTATCTCACGGTTTGTCATTTTCATTTTAATAACTTAAAATTTGAAAAATTTAGGAAGTTAATTAGAGCGATAACAATAGTTTTGTTTTAAGTAAGTTGTTTTAGCCATCTTCAGGAAGAAAGGAAATCTATTTCGTGACTTATTAACTATCCAATCTGACCACTTACAGACGACCACTACATTCTTTGTTTTCTGAAAGGCTGCTTTTGAATCAGCCATAAAAAAAAATCTTTTAGCGTGGTGTTTTAAAAGAGACAGTGTAAATCATTCTTCTGAAGAAAGTGGCACCAGAAAAGGTTTAGGTAGTAAATGTGAAATAAATTTTCCAATTTAAATAACTAATTAAAAGTGCTTAAGACTTTAATTGTTATTTCCATTCCATAAAGTCTTTTTCATAAACTCATAACCAAAATGTTTGGGATCGCATTATATTCATAGTTGCATTATTTTCAGGTAAATACAGTACATATTTTATTTATAATATTGTCAGTTACATGTAAAAATAATTTTTTTTATATCCAAATGATTATTGAACAATATATTTTTTTAACCCTAATTATAAGGGTATTGAGCTGAAAACTGTATCTAGTATTGAGTATCAAAGTTATAGTTCTGTCCAAAATCTAATTTAAATTGATGTCAAACTGAAATGAACGTAATTAAATGGATAGTGAAGTTCTAGACAAAAATCCATTACTGTAAAGAAATGATTGTGCAAGTTACAAGTAAACTCCATTCTTCTCCAAGAATCAGAATTGAAGAATCATAATTTTTAAATATAAAAATTACAATTTTTAAGCATTAAGTTTTATTTTTTTTTATTTAATAAGAACACAAATGTTTTCAAAATTCCATAAACAATGTTATTTAGAAAGAGAACATTAATAAATATTTTGAATTTTATTTCATTTTTATGAAAATTCTATAATTTTATTTTCTAATGAAAAAAAAAAACAATAAAACTTTATATGTGTGTATTGTAATTTATTTTAAAACAAATATGCATAACTACATGAATGTGCAACTACTAAATAAAACATGAAAGTACATAATAAAAATTATCAAAAGTAAAAATTTAAAAGTAAACAAGTATAAATATTAAATTTTAAACACGGCATGTTTGCATTATTAATAATAATAATAAAAAAAAATGTGCTGGAATTATGCAAGCATATTCTCTGAACAAGCTATTATCTATAAACTAGCAAAAAGTATTAAGGATTCTACGATAATTTAAGTTAGAAAAGACAAAACTGGTAAAAAAAAATTATCAAAAAATCAGCAGAATATCAAACTTTGTTGATTACAATAATTAACAAGAGGGTGCCACATATATAATGAAAGTTCTAAGTTTCTAAACATGACGAATGTCTCACCTTCATAAGGCACTTAGCATACAAATTTTGACAATAATGTAACACTAAATCCTAATAGCAAGTTAGTGACAATAAATTTTTATACATGTATGTAAATATTTTAAGACAAATATACTTAGTTATATGAATGTGCAACGACTGAATAAAACATAAAAGTAATCAAAATTATCAAAAGTAAAAAATATTGAAAGTAAACAACCATAAATATTATTAAGTACATTACGAATGAAGGATTTGATGACTGAACATAGTGGTTTCGTTCACAGCATTACAATACATTTGACACAAGAAAAACATAAATTTGCACAGAAACTAAACTTTACCACATGGAAATTTTTTTTTTCAATATATAATTTTATAATACTACAGTATTTGTGCAAATTCCCACAGTTTGCTTATGTGTTATCCCAACCAATTTTTGCAGAATCCTCTTATACCACCATTATAGATGTATTCTAAAACATTCATAAAACTTTGTAGCATCTACAAAGAATGCTGTTTCTTATTTTATCACTAAAATCTACCTACAATCAACTCAAAATATCTTCAACATACATGGATATAACTCTAAATATTTATGTATTGTTTCTTAAAAACATTAATATTGAAGACAGAAGTTACTGACTATGCAAAGATAACATTTCTGAAAAAAATGTACTCCAAAATAAAAATCTATTAGAATAAAACAGTAATATTTTTATGTTGACTTTGTATATGCAACTTACAAAGTTTATAGTTTGGTAACTTTGGAAGGTTTTAGACTAACACAGATATTTCTTTAGCGTGATGTGGCTAAGTTTATTGAACATTAACTTCATTATTTTAATAAATAAAAAGCATTGGCAATAAACCCAATTAAGGTACTAAATATGCAGACTGATAATTACATTTTCTCTTTGAAATTTTACCTTTGCACTCATTTGAAATTAATACTGTTTAGGGATTACAGAAAACACACCAAAACTGCTTATTAAAACATGGATAAATTTTAAACAATAAATACATGATTTTACAAATGAGATTCTTATTTACCCGTACTGATTGTACTTATTTTTGTTAGGTGGGCACGAAAATGGTGGCCTGTAAATACTTATTTACTGTCCAAGCAAAGATTTATAAATATTTGTCTATTTAAAACCTGCTGTTGCTTATCGGTAAACACACATGTTGCATGTCTGTGTGTGCGAGGCAAGACTGCAATTGCTATAAACTACAGGAACTTAAAAAATTGAATTATTTAGAGAAGTTAACGAAATAAGACAGAAAGAAACTACGTCATCGCATAAATTCGCATATGTGCCTCGAGGATTTTTTTTGTGTGGTGGTAGTGTAAAAAAATTTTATTTGAAAGGTAAGTATTTAAGATTATGTGATTTTTTTCAGACATCTCCCAATTATTTTGTTTAAAATATGTGTAATATAACACTGATTTCTACCATTAATAGCCAAACACGTTACTGGCGCTTCATCGCAGTAAAACGACTGCAGTCCATGACTTTTTACATTCATGATAGTTTTTTTCACTCACATTACTGAAACAAGATATCATTCATAGTTTATCCATAAATAAGGTATTTAAAGCCCGATTTCTTAAATCTTGGGTATTTTAAAGTGATAAAGAATATTACAAGAAATACCGATACATTTCATAGTATTCTCATTCAAAGAATAAGAGTGCTGATCAAATAACTTTCAGAAACCAGTATCAGCACAAAAATGCTACTAGTTTAAATAAAATGTTCAAAAGATTTATTTTGGGAAAGTTTGAAGCAACGCTTATTCAAAACAAAAAATATTTTTAGTTAGATCTAAATATTAGGAGTCCTACGCTTATACGAAGGTGTAGTTTAGTCGGACGAGAACGGTAATGTATAGCCTACATCCGACGACAAAATAGTGCAACAAAGCACCTGTGGCAATTCTTGTATAGTAGTTAACATTCGTAGGAATTACAACAGTAAAGAAATAAAGTAATGAAAATGAAACAACTCAACAAGACAGCTAAGACCAGGCCTTCACATCCGAGGTAGGTGATGTTGATAAAACTACATAATATTTATAATTTTTAAAATATTTTAACAAGGTGTCCACAAATAATATTTATAATTTTTAAAATATTTTAACAAGGTGTCCACAAATAATATTTATAATTTTTAAAATATTTTAACAAGGTGTCCACAATCTGGAAAGTCAGGGAACAACAGGGAAAATTGTTTACGGAAACACAGAGATTAACTTGAAATCCCTGATAAAGTGATAATTAATAGAAACTCCCCTGTGGTAGTAATTTAACGGTAAAATGCCATGTTCTAGTTTACCATCAACTAGACTGTGAAACCATTTTTTTTTTCAGGTGGCTTTAAGTGCACAGACATAGACACTATAAAATCCATAAAATGGGTGTACGCACGGTTACGTTTAAACTGAAGAAAGTGGAGAGAGAAGACAAGGTCCGTTATAAGGATGACGGAGGCTGGGTTTTCTTTATTTATTTTATATAATTGTAGAAACGAATAATTATGTATAAAAAAAAATGGTAATGGAAATGTGAAATTTTATGACATTTGTGTGGACACCGTATACAGTAGAATTTAAAATATTTTCAATAGATGCAATGCTTGCAATTCAGCAATTCTTGCCAGCTGAAAATAAATAAAACTTTCCAATACTTGACAGATTGTGCCGCATATACGGCTGTACCTGTGATGCAAAAACAGCGACGCTCTAGCAGCAGCAGCAGCAGCAGCGGCTCACTTCTTGGACTTGTAGCTGTGCTTCTTGCCGCCCCAGCGCGCAACGAACGCAGCCACGTCGAACTTGCGCTTGCAGCCCTCGTAGTTCATGTAGCGGATCTTGCCGAACACCTCGCGCTCGCGCCAGCCCTGATCGTGCACGCCACAGATCGACCACATGCAGCCTGCAACAAGCACACGCCCGGGTGGGGGTGGCTCCCGCCCACAGTCGAAACACTCGGCTCTTACGAATCCTGTTCATCTTATCTGAATTGGATTTCGAGTCAAATATCAAATTATTAACATTTACTAAATATTTTCCTAGTTGAAATAAAAATTTCGATGAAATCATTTTTTTCACAATTCACAAAATTCAGCAAATGTAAAAGAGAGTGGTTGGTGTAAACTGTAAGGAAATACAAATAATAATTGGTAATACAATACACTTTCTTAAACCAGTAAAATTTTTAGGTCATTAATTGCTGTTTAGCCAAATCATTTAAAGAATAAAACTAGAGTATTTTTAATAACTTCAAAACATAAGTCACTGATTATTTGTTACACATAAAAACATGTAGATATGTACTATGTTGCAGAAAACTAATACAATTTCCTTAATAAATCTTCTTAAGCTTCATATATATATATATATATATATTTTTTGTGAATGAGTCCACTTACTATACTAATCAGTAACAAATAATTATCCTATTTTAAATGTAGCCATCTAGTATCAAATTATTAATAGATACTGAATATTTTTTTGAACACTCATAGACACCTATAAAATACATTTTTTGGAATTTTGACAAGTATTCTTTTCAACTCCTGCTGAAGTATCATTTTAAAAGGTAACACACCTTCCTTTAGAGTACATTAAATAAAAATAGGCAAGTTATTAATATGTGTACACAGCAAAAGAATGAATTATAAACTGAACGAAACCAAAAAATTATGTATTTTAAAGTTTTGAATATCTAAATCATTTTTTTTTTTTTCCCCATTCAGCTAATGACTTATCTGAACAGTTTCTGACTTCCGAAATTCTGAAACCAACGCTAACTAAAAGCTGTTTAGCAGGAGTCAGCTACCGATTAAGCATGACAACCTGCTTCCCCTTCACAAAAAAAGAAAAATGCAAACACAAGTGCGGGAGCAGGGGCGACAGTTACCCACGTAGCCGCTGGGGTCCCGGCCGTCGATGGACATGGAGTCGTTGAGGAAGATGGCGTCGGCGAGGGCGCGCTCTGGCGTGTCCGTCCACTCGAGGATCTTCTTGGCCCAGTACATGCGCAGGAAGCCGTGCATCTTGCCCTCGCGTGCCAGCTGCAGCTGCGCCGAGTTCCAGAGGTCGTCGTGCGTAAGGGCGCGGGCCAGCTCGTCCCGCGAGTACACGTGCTGCCGCTTGTCCTTCCTGCGCAGGCGAGATCTTGCGGTTTTATATTTTATTAAACAAGATAGCAATTTACTGGACAAGTATGGCACTTGAATGTTCCAGGATACCAATTTCTTCAGATAATTCTAAACATTAGGAGCTCTAGGCTTGTACGGGGGCGCAGCTTATTTGGGTGAGTATGGTCATGTGTATTTTACATCAGACAGCAAAATTTTTTCAACAAAACATCTTTCCTAAATCTTGTAGAGTTAACATCTGAAGGAATTAAAACAGTAACAAAATAATGCTATTAACATGAAAAAAAAAAAAGATTGAAAAAATAACCACTAAAAACAATGATATTCAGATAAACCAAATAGAAAGAAATGAGGGGAAGCGGAGGTGTTTCACTGTGCTGTATGGATGCAAGGTTATCATTGACGACAGCTTGGAAGACAGTAGTCAGACTAGCTTTCTATTTGATTGCACTCAATTAGCAAATACAGACACACAGGTAAAAGATTGACAGTAGTTCCAGAACCACGCCACAGTAACAAAAAAAGGGCATGATATCTATTATCTATTGGGATCTGCGGATGATGACGGAGACATTGTCTCCCAGAAGCAATAACCTCGGTAGTCTGGTGTCTTACACAAATGGCACGAAGACCAAAAACCGGTCAGGACTGTGAGCACGGACAGCACAACCGTGAGCTACGATCGCGACGCCCCGCACCTGTGGTCGTCGAGAGTCTTGCGGGCCCAGGCGTGCGCGCCCTCCAGGCGGTCGTACTCGCGGTTGTAGTGGCAGAAGTTGTCCGCCAGCTCCCGCCGCACTATCGCCTCCTCGCAGAACGCGTCCACCGACTCGGGGAACTGGGCCTTGAGCTCGCGAACCGCCAGGATGCAGCGCTGCACGGATATCTGGCCTGCGAGGGAACCAACCAACCAGAGCTCCACGTTTCATCAGCACCATCAGCACAGAGTGCGCTGCAGACGATGAGAGTGACGAGGATGGTGGAATCAGTGGGTGGGAGAGAGTACCGCCAGCAGGGGCGAATGTTCTGTGTAAGCATTGTAAGAAGTGCTTATGTACAATTTGAGAATACTTGCATATTGAGGGGGGAAGGGGAAACATTATTCTCCAAACCCAGCTTAGCACGTCGTTAGTCGGACAAGTGTTTTTTTTTCTTCCTAACATTCAGTGATATCATTAGAAATGTTAAACATATTGCAAACATGCTTTTTTTTTAAAAAAAAAAAACTTTACTTTCATGTAGTTTAATAAATGGCATGTGCAGCTCGATTGTTGAATTTATGGTAATTTAAGTACGGACGGTTTGATTCATTGCCACACTGACTTTGAGCAAACTCATCACCTCACTCCAACACACACTTGTGGGAGGACGCGATGACGGAGTAGGGATAAAATATGTTTCACTGTCGAATTAACACTTTTTAAGACCTGCTGTGTTACTTTAGCTAGCTCACTATGCATTGCCATAGACAACTTTCAACAACAACAAGACAAGCTGATAATATTGGTGTGATTATTACTATGCAATTCTTTCTCATTTAAAACCAGTTACATAAAGAATTTAAGGCACAAAATAAATTGTTCATAGTTAAAAAATATTTTGCAGTAAACAATTTCTTAAGGAAATACGTACTAGATAATCCTGGGAGTGTTTGTAAATACTTGGGAGATTAGTTTTTAGTAACTTAGTTTAGAACTATGTCCATAGATGGTGTTGCCTTGAATTTGTAACGCACTATGGTTTGGTGCGTCTTGCGTAGGGGTTACCTGCCTTCCCAAAAAATGAAGCTGAAGATTTTCATATCCTGGTTCTGTTCATGCGTAGCCTTGATGCTCCGAGATTGTGCAATCAATGTGACTTCAAAATGAAAATTTCCCATTTTTCAAGTGTACGTCCTACAGACTCGAAACTCAGTAGCGATATTCCTTACATTACAATGTGTTTAGCCCGGGCAACGCCGGGTACTTCTTGTAGAGCAATAAAACTGGAGTAATTACCGAAATGGCACCAGGGGGAGAGGTTGCTGAGAGCGTTGCAGGTGGGATCATTCCTCTTGGAGGCGAACAGTCGCAGCCGCTTGGAGCAGAACTCCTGCAGACACGCCAGCCCCGCCTCGGAGCCCGGGGCGATGCTGGTGACGGGCCCCACGCTGCGGTCCACCTCGAGGGACGCCAGCGCTGCGTCCCAGTCCACTGCCTGCAACCCGGCAGCACGGCGACGCTTGGTCCACCCATCAGCAACGGGCACTTGTAGCAAACAGCAGTGTACCGAGTTTTAAGTATATCTCGTATTGAAGCTGAAATAATCACTGCTCTCTATTATCAGTAGGGACAAGATTATAATGGTGACTTGCGATACAACCAAAATAACATCGCAAAGCAAGTCAATACAACATGTAACCTGAAATGCAAGTGCTAAGCGTCACAGGAAGGTGCTGCGTGACAACATCCAGGGCATCATCACCCAGCTGGCCAGGCGCGGTGGAGCGAAGCACATCTCGGGCCTCATCCACGAGGAGACACGAGGCATGCTCAAAGTGTTCCTGGAAAATGTGATCCGCGATGCTGTCACCCACACAGAGCACGCCAAGAGGAAGACCGTCACCACAATGGACGTCGTGTACGCCTTGAAGAGGCAGGGCCGCACTCTGTACGGCTTTGGAGGGTAGGCCAGCTGTGCCACACATTTAGCACCGAAATGTAACTAAAAACATGAAATTGATCAACCTTTTGACAAAACTTAAAATTAAATTAAAACCTAAGAGCAGGGGAATCAAGCAGTAGAAAGAAAGTCTTTCCATTAATGAATATTTAATCCACGACTGGAGTCAAATGAATAATATGATAAAATGTAAATTGCTCCTCTTATCACATACTATGTATGAATATTGCAATCAAAAAAATAGTTTATAATTCCTAAAATAAATATACTTTGTAAAGCAAGGAGCATTAGTACTTTAGCAATTTGATTAATTTAAATTTTCAGACTACCAAGGTATCAACACAATTGTTAATTGAGTGGAAGTACAAATAAAATTAATGATATTTTTTACTTAAGTGAAATTTATACACCCAAAAGAATTTTACTTACCTGCTTTAATGACAATGTAACATCTGAACAATACTCTGTAGTTAGGACATCTGAGACAGACACACACTTACAACACAAATCAAGGAGAGTCAATGCACAATTGGTGATGGCTAGTTACCAGACATTTGACCGGAGTAATACATATTCGGAAACCATGTAAAAGTAAAAACGTGACGGCCAGATCCAAAATCAAATCCAGATCCTGTTGAACGTGAGTCCTGCATTTTACTACTGCATAATCCTGCTATGTATTCCAAACTTTAATAACTGGTCATGTCAAAGAAATTCAAAAATCTAAAGTTAAATGCCCAACTTTACAAAATGGGCTCTGGAACATGCCATCATCCTACAATGCCCTACTCCCAACCCTTTTAAAAGTGTTAAGAAAAGAGGAAACAGCACAAATTATGAGTCCCACCTATCTGGGCACTCATAATGTCATAATGCATGCACAGCTTCAGAAAAAAAAACTGATTTCAAAACTGATCAAGATATTCAAATGGTGTCGGTTTATGAAAGGTTGAGGGAAGATGAGTAATTCTGTTTCCATATTTTGTTTCTAAACAGTATTTTTAGAAAAGTGTGTTTTCAGAAAAATGTTTAGGCGTGAAACTTTCAGCAGAGATTCTTGAAAGCACTCACGGGACTTGCATTACACATTTATCTCCCTGTGCCCGACGAGAAGAATGAAGACTGCGCACAAATTCAGAGCCTTGCACTTGGAGGCGATATCGCACTAGCAGAACGAGCGAGCGTCACACAACACAAATACACTCCTGACTACGCGGGCCCCTTAAACTGACGTACTACAAAAGCAGAACCTGTTCTTGTTTAGAAACTTATTCTTGTGTATCTGTTAGTTGCCTGCTGTCTTGTCTTGTGTATGTGTTATTATACAGTAAAACTCTGTTAAGACATTTTTCAAAGGACTGGGTGCTAAAAACTTCTTAACAGGGAAAACTTCTTAAAAGGGAACTTCTGCTACATAAAATAAAGTTTTACTCAAATGACACACTGTATTAACACAAAAATTACACTTACCTATTATTATCATGGTATACTGGAAATACTATACAATTATATGAGTAAACTGAACTAACTGAAGGGTTTATCATTCGTCAAATGTTCAGATAAGAGAGATAGCGGAAAGATGAAACAGCTTCTCAGTTTATACAAATGCAAGCAGATGGTTGGTCAAAAAAATACAGTAATAACAGCGTGTGGCCTACGGCAATGGTTTCGCAGGTTTTTGCAGTTCAAATTATTTTGTAACTGTTTGGAAATAACAAAATTTTTGAAAATCAATGATAAATATATTTCATAAGTTTAAAGATAAACAGTATTACAATTTTTTTTTCTTGAAATGCTGAACGTTATACGCGGGAAGCATCTATAAATGCAAACTTTTGAATGGGAAAAATTAACATAGGGATATATAGAAGTTATCAAGGGAATAATTTTGTAAACTTAATAAGCTGGAAAAATTGAACGGGAACTTCTTAAACGAGTTTTACTGTAGTAATGTCCTCAATGTTATTCATTTTGTTTCATGTGTTTATTTTGTCTAAGTAATTTTTTTATGTTTATCGTGCCTACCACCCATGGCCTTATGCCGTCGGTAGGCACGTAACAAATTGATAGATAAATAAATAAATAAATTGTTATCGTCACCCATACGTCTCATAGTTAAGTGGACAGAGCCGGCACTTGAGCTGAACACCGTACCTCGGCGAGAAGCTTGCTGGAGTGGGGGTGCTTCACGACGGGCGGGAACTTGGTGAGGAACTCCGGCAGCTTGGAGTTGATCTTGTTGCGGATGGTGCGGGCCGCGTACTCCGCTTTGTCCGACGCCACCCAGCACGGCACAATGTTGTGGGCGTCTACCTGTTGGGGGACGTCACCTTCCGTGGTTAGCAACATCGTAAACTTTCCATCGGCTTGACTACGGACTTGATACGATAGATGTACCGTAACAGTTCACTGACGTGCACAATGAAGAGAGAGGGAAGGAGAACCATTAAACACTGTTGCATGCACACAGGCCACCCCCCCCACCCTCCTTTTTCACAGACTCTGGCTTGTTTACTTTTAGATTTCCCCTTCTTGCCGAGAGCCAGCACGGCAGCAGACACATCTTGATGGTGCAGTTCATGATGTTTTACACGCGCTGCTCAGCTATTTCACTTAAAACAATTTATACTTACTTCTAACATTGTATATTACAAACCAATAGAGGATAGTTAAATTTACGCAATTATTCAACCACACGGTGCAATGTTAATTTTTTTACCCAAAATGAAAAAAAAAAAATCACATAAGGGTCGCAGTAAATGTTACTACACAAAAACTCGGCATAAAATGTACTATCCATGCGTGGGTAAATATCATATAATACAATCCTAAGAATATTTCAATACTAAGTTAACTTTAGAAGGTAGAAATAACTCAGAATTATATCAACAATATACATATCTCACTTTCACACAAATGTAATATAAAGATAGTACAATTCAAACTTTTAAATATATTCAAGTGCTTTTCCCCCTTCTTCATTTAATGATTAAGGAATATTAATATTAACGAGTTCTGCGAAAATATTTTACAGTTCATTTTAAATCAATTTAATTTTTCTGGGTTTCTGTCGTTTCTGCATAACTTGTTGCAGCCATCTTCGAGAGCAGCTATTATGTACTGTTATTAACAGTTATTAAGAGCTGTTGGTCTTCTCGAAGAGGGTTGCAACAAGGCACGCCGAAACTTCGGGCACACCATCGTTTCCGAGGACGCGAAGTCAACCCAGCGACTGCCACAACAGCCTCTGATATACATTTAAATCAAACTAACAAGTACAGAACAAAAAAAAAATGCAAGATGGAGTTAAATGGAAAAAAAATACACATTAATAAATTCCGGCACGCAGAACTAAGTCATAATACATGCACAGCTTCAGAAGAAAAAAAAACAGATTTGAAAACTGATCAAGATATTCAAGTGGAGTCGGTTTACGAAAGGCTGAGTGCGGATGAGTAGTTCTGTTTCCATATTTTGTTTCTAAACAGTATTTTTAGAAAAGTGTGTTTTCAGAAAAATTTTTAGGAGTGAAACTTTCAGCAGAGATTCTTGAAAGCAGTCACGGAACTTGAATTACACATTTATCTATTTATCTCCCTGTGCCCGACGAGAAGAATGAAGACTGCGCACTACTAATTCAGAGCCTTGCACTTCGAGTATGCACTGTGTACGTGAATGAAATGATAGTCTCAACAGTCTTGACTGTGAGGAACTGTAGGAAGCGGGGGGAAGCACGGGAACAGCTAGCCGGCACCTGGAAGAAAGGCACGTCCTTGGGGAGGGCGACGGCCAGCAGGTCCACCCACTCGGAGGGCAGGCGCAGCGGGGAGAAGTCTGCGACCACGGCCCCCAGCCGGTGCTCCGCCACGAAGGCCGGCAGCACGGACCGTGCCTCCCCGAGGAACATGTGGAACTGGATGCCGAGCCGCCCGCACTCCCGCGCCATCTCCTCCAGCCCTGCCGAGTCCGTCACGCCCGAGTCACGCTCAGCACCTTGCGTTCCGATTACAGGATACACCAGCCCCTCGAAGTAACGCTGTTCGATTAGCACTATTTTGAAGAAACGACGCCAATTAATTAGGGCATGATTTGAAGTAGCGAGGTCATATATTCGAAGTAGCGCTCTTTCTCGTCCACAAAATTTATTTCATTTTCATACGTTCACAATGTAACAAACAAAATGCAACAAATTAAAAATAAGACGGCACTTGTGTAACATAAACATTATGACGAATCAAAAAAAGATATTACCTTTTTATGTAATAGTTATTCGCTTCCATCGCATATTTTTAAAGCCTAATTAAAATTGCACAGTAAATAATATTTCGGTAATACATTTTTCGAAGCCTACGTGTGTGTTTAGCTAATGTTTATACATACTATGCCGTCTTGCAACTCAGTAGCAGCTCTAGTGGGAAATGCCGGAAGCTTTCAAGGCTATTTCACATCTTGCATGACAGGCTGCGCTGACTCCTTGTCGTGCATACACGAAGTTACTCTTTTTTTATTTTTTATTTTAGGTTATTTGAACTTTAAATGCAATTTATACATTTATATTTTTCTTAAATTGTATTTAGATGTGTTAACAGTATGTAAATACGTACATTTAAAAGAAATAAATGTCATATAAGGAATAGTAAACAAACGGATTTCAGTGGCTGGAGAACCAATTATTATGAATAACATGCACTCTTATGGCAAAAACGTATTTGATTAGCGCTGTTTTGATTAGCGCTCTATTTTACCTGGAACGAATTAGAGCATTACTTCGAGGGGCTGGTCTATACCATCAAGCAATGATGTACAGCATTCCTCTATATCCTCTATACAAGCGTGCCTCTTTCAGCATCTTGAAAACACAATACGCACTAGCTTTACTCTTTGGCGGGATCAGAGGGAGAGAATTTTACAGACATCGGTATTAAGTACAGCGAGGAAGATGGGCTTGCATAGCCTAATATCTTTTTATACAGGGACAATTGGGAACCAATGCATACAATTCCTAACAGTGACAGTTTATTTCTGAAATGACATGAAAATAAAAATTTTGAATGCTCGGCCAGGACAATTATCTTGCTCTCCTAACTGTTGGAGCCAAGCAACACTTTTCTGATAAAATTAAGAAACTAGCAGAGAGCTGGCTGAAGAATAAATTTTAAATTGACATTAAAGGGCAGTACGCAGATCCATTGTTTGTGGGCACACATTTCTAATCTTAAATTTTAAATCAACATAACTTCCTTGCTACAACTCTATATAATGTTCGCACAGTGACTGTTCGAGAAGGGGAATCAAGAGAAACTATCAGGCCCAGGGCCAAATAACTGGATCGAGTTCCCTCCCCATTATCAATGAACAATTTTTTAAACCATACAATTAAAAAAAAATTCATAGTGTCTTTCAGTACTCACCAGAGAATTTATCATCTAACCTCGGTAATGACCACATTCGTGTGCTTTTGTTGCAAATAGGAAACCCGGTTGCAAAATTTCACAGAGAATTCTTTAAATTAATGTCTAGTGTGATAAATTTATATACAAATTGTGTTTTCAACTACATTTCTTGATGAAAATCACATGTAGTTTCCACACCCGTCACTATAATTCATCGCCGAAGCAGCTACATCGACTATTTAATTATTAGATTTGAAGAACAAAATTTTTAACTATTTAACAAAATGGCTCACATAAAAAGTACTAAATCCTGGCTTTCGAACTGATTTTCGCCAATGAATTTTATTTAAATATTGCGTATCTTGTTAAAATTCATTAAACAGTTAATACTGTAAACTTTTCCTTCTGCTTTGTGAAATTTGGCTCGTGCCATCTGCCACAGACAGCAACACTGTGGTTACACATTTCAGTTCCATTCACAAAATTACTCCTCCAAAATGTTGTATAGTGAGAGCTAAGATGATACACATACAAAAAAAAAAACTTTATCGACTATAACTGAAAATTTGTCTCTGCATATTGCCTACTTAGCAAGGTTTCTAATCGGTAATTATTCTATTAGCAAAAGACTTGTAATTTTAACCCGCCAGAGTAGATTCATTCATTAAAAAAAAATCTTGAAACTTTAACTGGCCTCGCCTCGTATCCGGACCCCGGGAATTTGTCCCCCTGCCTCTCCTCCTTGACAGCCCTGTGTCCAGGTCATAATCAATGTGAGCACCATCACAGACGGGAACCACTTGCAGAGCACATGTCCATCCCGACATGCCAGCGCTCTGCTGGGAGGATCCTCACCTTTCAGCATGAAGTCGTACTGCCGGACGGTGGCGTCCAGGAACTTGGGGACGAGACAGAAGCAGACGTGAAGCGGCACTTTCCGCTTGAGGGCCAGCTTCTGGGCGTACAGCAACGCCCAGTTGTCTGGGAAACAACGAGTGGGCGTTACGTCTCGCCTACAGGGGGGTCGAGACGGGAGACACACGACAAAAACCCAATCCAGGTGAACTGGGCAGGGATGGGCTTTGATCTGTTGTAAGGAACCGTCTGTTTTTGCCTGGAGTGACTGGGAAGCCATGGGAGGCCGAAACGAGGACAGATTGGCCGGACGTGAATCCTGAGTCCCACTGAATGTTAGTACGATGTTTTGCCACCTTAGCAACACCTAAATTCGTGCAGGCAAGCCTCTAGCTCGAAGGCCAGCACGGGAAACGGGCCGTTTTGAATCACGCCCCTGTGGGACTATGAGGCGACAAAGCTGCCTGCCAGCTCAATCCACAGTGAGAACTAACCACGACGCTGGCAAAGCTCCCAAGCCAGGATTTAACGCAATAGCACTGCCAGTTTCTTAAGCATATCGAGTACTCTGATATTTGGAATGGTAACAAAATGCATTTTCACAGAGTTGCAAGTGTGACATCTTAGTTTTGCTTGCTGTGACACAATAGCCTGACTTGTAACTAATGTGGCTAATTACAGACTTCATACCTCCTGTAATTTAGATTAATGAAACTTGCAATTTTAGTATTCTTATTTTCTAATTTGTTGATGATGTTTGCATGTTGAAACAGAAAGATTACTACTTAAGCATATACAAGTTCAAAGATCACAGTGGGTGGAGGTAAATCTAATAAGTCATTAACTATGTAAAATTTTACCATCTATTCATTTAGAAAGTATGTTTTACAACGGCTCACACACCTTTGGTGGACCATCTTACTATGTATTATTAGGGAGTTACTATATTAGCAGGGACCTCGAATTAAAATATATATATACCCTGGAAGATTGTTACAAATTGAAGAATCTTTAAGTGTTAAAATTTGATCCACAATAAAAAGAAAACCCTTTGATTTAATACATTGTAAAAATGTTAACTCATTAAAATGAAAAAAAATAAAATTGGGAAGATGAAATCAACATCAGTGGCACACACATTGCCAAAACGTTTCCCCCTGGTGCAATTGCCACCTCTAGTCCTTTGCTGATAATATAATCATTTAAGCATTAAAAATCAGTTATGGAAAATTTACCATTGTCTTGGCTGAAGGAAAAGATCAAAAATTTAAAACACATTAATGTTGTAAACTCAAATTGAACAACAAAAATGTCACCGCACCTTGGACACGCTGGTCTCTGAAGATCCAGTAGATGACGCCGGTCGCCCAGTCTGGCATGGTCTTCTGCTTCGATAGGATCCGCACCCGCTTCTCGTTAAATTTGAAGTCGCTCACAGAAGCGGCGGCCTGAGGGGAAAATCGCAGCTGTGGACACTCACGTGCTACCGCAACGTTGCCTGGCTCAGAGGATATCGGCACCTGCAGTTTGGCATGAGTCCTGCCTACAAGGTTCTCAGCTCCAATCTCTCGTGATTCATGTTCCTGAGACTCTTACAATATGTGCAGTGGTGCAAAAGTAAATATTTCACCAAAATAATTCTTTCATTTAAAACGTCATATCATAACGATAAAGCAAAACATTTCAATTACAAAGAAACATTTTAATAACATTAAATTTCAAAAGAAACACTGAAAATATTTTCCTTTTTTGGCTGTCATAACCTTATCTACAATTTCTGAATTTTACAGGAGCTTAATGAGTGTTGTTAGAAAGAGCAATCAACATCTGATTAATTATAATGAGATATAATTAAGTAAGTTTTGCTAAATTCATGTTCAATTCTGTATTTTCGCAACTGCTTTTGTTTTACTGAGGTGTTATTTGTATGTTCCTGTTTTTTTTGGCAATGGACAACATTAATTGAAATTGGACAAGAGTTAAAAATGGCAGTAAATAGTATGTCAGACAACAACAAAGCCAGAGACTTGGGGGTGAGTGAGTGGAAAGGGCAAGGGTGTCGCCAGGAGGGGGTAGGGGGGGCAGTTACCCCCCCCTAGAGCCATAGAGATTCAAAAATATGTAGCCAAATGCAAAAAAATACATACTTTTCCCACAACTTACCCCCCCCCCCAAGGCCATCGGCTGGCGACGCCCTTGAAAAAGGATAAAGAACGTTCGTGGGCGCACGTACCGTCTTCCTGTCTTCCTCCAGCTTGGCGAGGAACCCAGGCAGGTCGCTGGCGGCCGCGCTGGCCCCCAGCTTCGGCTTCTTGCTCGGTGGAGCCTTCGACATGGCCTCGCGCACCTGAGGAGTGCCACAGCACGCACTTTGCACGAAAAGTCAAAAGCCCAACTATAAACATCTTTTTTTTTTGAGACCTTTATATGTGTACAGGTCCTAGACCACGGCAGTATTCTGCAGCACCTGCACAACCACAATCCGTGGCTGCCTTACTTCTCATTTAAGTCCTCTTCGATGACCTCCAGAGAAGACCTTGAGCCCCTTATTCACACTAAGCCCATGTGGTTTTCTATTCTCTGGTCTGTTTCAAAAATAAATGGCTATTGAAAATGGTTCTGCCGTGAGTCATTCTTAATTATGCACTTATTGTCTTTCCATTTTTTAATAATTTTAGTTCTTTAATATTATAGTTGTTTTATTTTGTATATCATGCTTAGTTTTGAGTTCATGTCTGTTATATCAATTAATGTGTTATTTCACTTTAATTACTGTATTAGTAATTGGTTGCATCTGTTGTAGGGGCCTAATCACTGCTAATGTGTGGTACACTTGCTCTTGTGTATTGGCCATCTGCAGTTGTTCTGCCTGCTGTGGTACGGACGGTGGTGGGAGTCCATAACTCTGTAGTGATTACTGTGTATTTGTCTTTACGTGTCATGTCCACCATTAATGTCTTATGATTGTAGGTGGGCATGTTACAAATTTTAAAAATAAATAAATTAA
The DNA here is from genome assembly GCF_032445375.1 of Bacillus rossius redtenbacheri. Classification (NCBI taxonomy): domain Eukaryota; kingdom Metazoa; phylum Arthropoda; class Insecta; order Phasmatodea; family Bacillidae; genus Bacillus; species Bacillus rossius. Next base: position 4,885,993 of record NC_086334.1, read on the forward strand.
GTATTATGTAAATATGTTGTATCTTAAAATGTTCAGAAAAATTGAAAATTTTGGTATGGGCTCTCACCAAAATAACAAAGGAATATGGTTTAGTTTATGTCCGTTGTAGCCGGGCAGCTATGCTAATTTACGTGTTGTGTTGTGTTAAGCTTAATGCTACTTTAACTGCGTCCAGGACATTATGTAAATAATGTAAAATAAAAATATAAAATATTCGTTATTATAATACAAATTGAAAACATCTACATCTATAACCAAATTCTTACATAAGGATCAAATGATAATAAATCCGAAAAGAATAATGTTTATTACTTACCTAACCTGTTTTGGCTGTGACCACTTAAACGCAATATTGCGACTTAGAAACGTACGCCACGTTAGTACGTACTGTGTTATGAATACTGAACAATAACCGGCTCTACAATCTACAATGTAATATGCACGAGTCTGTTACGTCATTCAAAATTTTTTTAATGCTTCCCCTTACTGTTTGTAAATAATCAGTCAACCACGTTTCCTACAACCCGCCAAAACCTAGAAGAAAAAAATCATTTTCATAAGCAAGGAGTTCTTCTACAATGGCTCCAAATATCGATAATATAACCAATTAATTTATAACTTTTTTTTCAAATATGAATGAGGACTGCTATAATTTTTAATTTTTTTAAATTTAGGTAATGCTTTCATGAAATCAGATTTAATATCATAATTAATACACAGTTAAGAAAAGGTTGAGTTGCTGGTGAGGGATGGAAGGGTGGTAAACTGGGTGGGTGATTTCCTGAGGAATAGAAGACAAAGAGTGAGAGTGGGTGAGGAAAGCTCCGAGGAGGGGGAAGTGACGTCGGGGGTGCCACAGGGGAGTGTGCTGGGGCCTCTGTTGTTCACAATTATGATAAACGATCTGGGGGAGGGCATGAAAGCCAGATGGAGGCTATTTGCAGATGACTGTGTAGTGTATGAGGTTGTGGGGGAAGGGGGATGTTTAACAGAGGACTTGATAAGGTTGGAGCAATGGACGGAGAAAAATGGAATGTCCTTGAATGTTGGTAAGACAAAAGTTGTCAGATTTACAAAGAGGAGGAAAGTCACACGAAATGTATATTACTGGAAGGGGCAGGAGATAAGAGAGGCAGCAGGATATAAGTACCTGGGGGTGACACTGAAAAATGACCTAGGATGGGCGGAGCACATAGAGGGGGTGGTCAGGAGGGGAAGGCAGGCGCTGGGGTTGCTTGGTAGGACCCTGCAGGGAGCTGGGAGGAGGACAAAGGAGAAGGCATACTCCACATTGGTCAGGCCAATGTTGGAGTATGCGGCGGCGGTCTGGGACCCCTACCTGGTGACTGAGGTGAAGGAGCTGGAAGGGGTGCAGCGCAGAGCGGCTAGGTGGGTGATGGGAATGTGGAGAAGGAGGGAGGGGCAGGATGGGAAACTGCATAGCCCAACGGAAATGATTAAGGAGTTGGGGTGGGAAACGTTACAGAGGAGAAGAAGAGTGGAAAGGTTGGTCAGGATGTTCAAGGTGCTGAAGGGGGAAGGGGGATGGGGGCAATTGGGAAGCAAAGTACATAGAGGGGAGTACAGAGGACGAAGAGACCACAGATGTAAGCTCCAGAGGGTGTGGAGGCGGACAGAGAGAGGGCGGAACACCTTCCTGGTGAGGACGGGGAGGGAGTGGAATGGGCTGGGGGAGGAAATGGTGGAGGTCAGGGATGGGAGGGAGCTGAGGAGAAAGCTGATGGAGGGGGGGGGGGAGAGGGGAGTGAGTGGGAGTTCTTGCCACCGGGTGAAAGCCCAATTGCAGGTTAAGTAATAATAATAATAATACTAAGTTGAATCCAAGATGGCTATGAAATTAAATATTTATATTTTGTACCATGCTCACATTATTCGATATAAATTTTTTATGGGTTCAATTGAGGTTTTCTGACTGTGTTTGCGATTTTCATATTTTTTCCCTAAAATTGTTGGAAAAAAATCGATCTAAATTTTATTTTGAAATGCCCAACAATTCTATCAAGGCTTTAACTGGCTACAACGGCCATTTGCATTGAAACTGTAGTGTGTGTTGTGTCGAAATTAATTGTTGACATGAGAAAATCAATAATTATGTTTAGTGGATTTTTAATTTGAAACATTTAAACAAAACTATTTTGTTTCGAGTCATTTAAAAAACTTGAATTTATACTATATATTCTAAATAATGATGGGAATGTACCATTGTGTGTCGTAACAGCTCTGCCACGGCAGAAATTTACACAATTGGTGAGTTTTGTGAGACGAAGTACACTAGGGTTATTGTGTTGTTTGTATTTACCTTCGTCATCTTGTCAGTGGGAATCACGTTGGTGTAGAGTCCAGCAATTAAACAGAGAGAGCGTTTGCTTGTGTTGTAATGAATTCATGGATGTGAAAAATGAGCTACAGCCACTTGTCGGTGAGAGAGTAGCTTTGTATGAAAACGCACATTCTAAGGAAATGGCCTGCCATACAAGTCCAGTCAGTGAACTTCGTGATGTGCGCAATTTGTTATGGGGATCCTGTATTAAGGAAGATGTCTTCAGAAGATGGGCGCAAGGATTTCAGTTCAGTAAGTACGAACCCACTGCTCTTGTGCAAAATGAAGGCGGACCGTGCGCTGTTATAGCGCCTGTTCAAGCATTTATACTTAAGTCGATACTCTCCAAACAGTTGGGTAACAACTGGAGAGATGCTGACACAGAGTCATGTAACAGGCATTTAGTTCAAGCTGTTTGCGATATCCTCGGTCAAGTCAATGCTTACACAAAGGGAAAAATTTTCATTGCTACAATGAATGAAAACCCCTCTAACAAACCCTCTGAGTGCAGCGATGGTTCACAATCACCAGTAGTAGTGGATTCAATAGAAAATCCAATTAAACCTGAAGCATTGGATTGCGAGAATTTTCACGCACGTCTGAAACTGATTTCATTTGCTAGTATGGGTGATGTGAGAACATTTTACACTCAGAGGATCAGCATTTTGAGAGATAAGTATGGTGTTTTACATCTCCTTTACTCGGTGCTGTGTACCAAAGGTTTACAGCAGATCCGCAGCGAAATGAACGAACCCGAGGAGTCATTGATCGACGAAACATACGGCCACGCAAGCCAGAGCTTGATCAATCTGATGCTGACGGGTCGAGCCGTGAGCTACGTGTGGAACCACGACAGGGACATTGACGGTCTGAGGCTGAGAGGCGTGGACCAGCAGGCAGAAGTGGGTTTCCTCACGCTTCTCGAACATTTCCGATACTGCGAGGTGGGGTCGTTCCTCAAGAACCCGAAGAACCCGGTGTGGCTGCTGGCCAGCGAGACGCACCTCACGGTGCTGTTCTCGCCGGACAAGCGCCTGGCGAGCGCAGAGACGCCCACCCAGGTCGCCTGCCGCGTGTTCAAGAGCTTCGACCCGGAGGGCAACAACTTCATCGCGGCTCCGCTACTGCAGGACGTGCTGAGGACGCTGGACCTCGTCTCGGACAAGGAGTACGTGGACATCATGGTGAAGAAGCTGGACCCAGAGAGTCTAGGCATCATCCTGCTGAGTGCGTTCCTCGACGAGTTCTTTCCCGAGGAGAAGCTGTCGACCCCGGACACTTTCGCGCTGCTGCATTACAACGGCCTGCCGCAGTCGTGCCCCGGCGGCCAGGTGGTGTATCGCGAGGGCAGCGCCGTGCTGCTCGAGACGGACGTTCTCAGCGTGCTGAGCAGCGACGCGATGCTCACTTGTCTGCAGACCAAGTGGCCGAGCATAGAAGTGCAGTGGCTGTCGGGCGGCCCTCCTTCCCTCAACTGATCCCCCTGTCCCTCACTACCATGCACGTTCTGTCAAACCATTTGAGCCTAAAGCCGCATAGTACTAAAATTATTTTAGCACGTTTTTTCGACTGCGAGTACGTATATCGTAATGCCGTATATGCTGTTTTAATGTGTGTGATTGTTTATAGCCATTGTATGGTTGTAATCGTAATGATGTCTTTATTGCTCGCTTCGTATTGCCAGATGTAGTTGCTCTATTGACGTTCAAAATATTTATTGAAAAAAAAAAAAAAAATCATTTGTTTTGGTTTGGTGTAGCCAAGAATGTATCTGTCTGGAGTATTACTAAATGATGAATTGTTATGTGAACCGAAATTTTCCAGAATTACTTCATTCTTCTATGCGTCAATACGAGTGCTTTATTTGTTTCCTGGAAAAGGTGTGTAACTGGTATACCTTTATTCAATTTTGTAACAGAAATAAAAATATTGTTGAATTGTGAAAGCTTAACTTATTTTTACCTGTCTTTTACTTCTGATTTCCCACGAATGGTTGTGTAATTATTACAGAGAGACATATTTAGGGTACCGTATCTATTGAGTTTATTAACCTGTCATTGGTCACACATTAGTATTTTTCTCTTTTAAAAAAGTTTTAAGGAAGTTTTGTGGTTGTTGAATTTGCTCTGGATCGTGGGTATCGAATATTTGTATGAAATGTTTTGTTTATTTTAGTTTATTTCACCTAGTAGGTAAAGAACTCGTTCCCGATAAAATCATTTTTGAGTGCATAAAAGAATATCTATTGGCAACTTGTTATAGGTACTGTATATATTTTGTTCCCTAAAATTATTTTATAGTACATTAACAGAACATGAGTGTTAAAAAATTACAAAACCTATCCTATCACCTTTAGAATTATACCTAAGTAATGTTTTAAGCCCTTGAAAAAAAAATTAAAATCATGCAAAAATAGTTAGGTATTTATAAGTATGGATTTTTAACCACAGAAAACAAACAGATTTAATTTAGGGAAATATGCTTCAGCACCACTGAGGGAAAAAAAAAAAAAAAAAAACATTAACTAAACTGAATGAACAGAGTCACAGTGATAATATTCATATCCATCTCCTCTGGTTTTACAAACGTGATTGGTCGCGTGATGAGAGAGTTCTCGACAGAGACCTGTCCTAAGATCTACAGTGCATCATTCATTGCAACCAATTTGGGTGGTGTTCAGTGAAAGTTGAAACTCGAAGACGAAAGGACAAGGCTGCTCCAACCCGTCTTCAAAACTAATACCATTTTATTTTTTAGTGTGAGACATGCTCGTAGCACGACCAATGATGGATTAATTTGTATAGGTACCTAACTTTTCTTCTTTTGTGTGAACCAAACCTTTCTTCCCATGTAACATTGTTGTAAAATACGATGTTAGATTTATTAAAGTTAGTAAAGGGTTAAGCTTTCTAAAATGGTAGTTTCCTGGAAATTATTTTTATTCATATTTCATACAATACGGTACGTTTGTTTGCATTACAGTGGCACATAACCCAGTGTTGCTAAAGGAAAAGTTTTTGTTTAAGATTAAAAATGTTCCAGAAAGACAAATTGAAATATAGTTGATTGCAAAATATGAGTAGTAATAATTATTGTTTTATGAAATGGTTACTTGAAAATATTTGGAATTGATGTTGGGGCTCTTCCTTTGCGGCTTTGGCGTTTACGCAATGAAAGTTTTTGAATACCTCGTGTGCTCTAAGAATTTGTAAAGAGGGGCAGGATTATGTAAATGAAGAAATTGTTGGCCAATGGGATAACCTCACTATGGGGGATGAATTTCAGTACACAAAGAAATAATTATATTTAAGCTTTGGTTGAGTTACACAGGAGCATTGCTAACCTAGCCTAGTCTGATGAATCATGAGTAAGCTACTCAGATGTATGGTAGAATTTGATTCAATCTCCAATTTTCAAAAATATGAAATTTCTTCATGACATGCATTACAATTAAATAATTGATGTAAATGCAAACATTGAAAATTATCCTTATACATATCTTTACTGTTCGCAATATTCACAATAAATAAATAAAATTACAAAATGCACACGAATCACAAGTGAAATTAAAGAGATAACATTTTCTGTATGTCTGCGAAGAATGATAAATATTTTGCTGCTGTTTTATCAAAATAAACAATTTTTTTTTTTTGCTACTAAGAAGCTATATTTCTCTTAGAGGTAACATTTTTTTTTTGTTTCCCATTTCGGACAGGTTTATGTACGAATCACGTTCGGCTATCTACAAAATGTTGAAAGACGAGGCTTGCAAGGACCGGCAGATCTGTCGCTTCCCGCCGCCGTATCGTTCGGACGCCACGCCGTACTCGCAGCGAGACTTCGCGAGGGCAGTGCGCGACGCGTGCTCCGGAAGCCTCCCCGTCGTGGCGGGCCTCAAGATCTCGAAGGCGGTGTTTCTGGGCGATGTCGGTGTGGGGAAAACTTGCCTTATCAACAGGTAATCACTTTGGTCAGCTGGTTGTGTGCAGAGTTGTTTCAAGTGTTCAAAGACGTGATGTAGGCTTTTGGACATACGCCATTGCTACGCTCATGTATGTCTGTAGAAGAAAACTACAAAAAACACAAATGACAAAAAGCAGTAGTAGTAGCTTTCTTCTACAGACATACATGAGCATAGCAATGGCGTATGTCCAAAAGCCTACATCAAGTCATGCACTCCCATTGCACAAATCTTTCAAAGATAATGTTCAAAGACGTCTTCGCTGGAATTCTTGTGAACATTATTCCTGTTGTAAGCAGCTGTACAAGTGCTGGCGTTAATAACCGTTGTAAGTTCTGCAGGGGAAAAAGAAAAAAAAATTGTCCTAAACATCCTTCAGTGGAAAGAATGGTAAGGGGAGGATTGCTCACATTCTCCGATTTCTTTTGTAACCTGAGAGGTAAGCATTTGAAGAGTACCATTAGTATATGTGCACAACCTGTTACTAATGAGAGATTTTTGAAATCTTTGAGCCTGTTTTGTATTTATTTATGTATTTTGTGGGCATCTTGGAAGTGAACATGCTCAATCAGTGGGGTGGATCAGACCATGTTGTTTCACTAAAGTTGCATCGGAGAAGCCACACAGCTACATACCAAGTGGAGTGAAGTCCGTAATGACTTTTATACGATTCGCACATCTTCAAAGTGTAGTGTACACACACACACACACACACACACACACACACACACATACATATATATATAGACACACACACATCATATAGTTCATTCTTGTTATCTAACATCTAGTTCATTCTTCATCTTACACTAGCAACATTTCATATATTGAGAATGTCACTAAGTGTTGCTCCCTCTTCCCCCCCCTCTCCCCCCAAAAAAAAATTAAACTTTCTTTGAATGGTTCTTGCATTGAGGAAGATAGATTCAAAATATTATTTTGGAAATACACAATTGCCGGTTACGCTGTATGTCATTAGAAACCTCAATAATGGGCAAAAGGGATGATTATACCAAAAAGATAAGCATGCAAGTGCTCAAAGAACAAGCCAAAATCAGCTAGCTAGTGTCAGAAGATTTCATGGAAGGAATTAATCAAAAAAATTATAACATTACAGATGGCCGGCGAGACAGTAGCAACATGGACATTAAATAAAGACAAAACATGACCTGGGACAACACACAATGATACTAAACAGATAATGTGGAAAACACGACAACACAGGGGAGCACAAACAAAACCCATCGATGTGACAAAACAACACGATAGCACAGACATAAGGCGCGATGTTTCGGGATTTGAGATCTCGTCCCATCCTCATGCACAAACAGACTGATAAGAGGACACTGGAAAACAGGTGGTATGCATACCTTCGACCCTCTCTTCTTGTGCGGTCAAAGTCAGACGAGCGGTCCTCTGATTGGCCGTGCACCTGAGAGCTCATGTTATTGGCTGGTGTCTTGGTGCGAGTTAGTTAGTTTTAGTTTTAACTAAAGGTATCCACATATTTTTTAATTCAATAGTGACTGATAACATTGGTATTGCTGACAATAATTACTGATTATTTTAGTTTCCTTTGTTTTTTGGGTTTTTTCCCCAGAGTATTTTATGACTGTGGTCCCAGGCATGTGAGGCCAGTCTAGATTTTTGAGTTTCACCCTTCTTTATATTGTTTTTTTTTAATGCGTGTGGAAAGGGCTCTGCCAGTTTCTCTGATGTATGTTGATGTGCATTCACAGGGGATCTGATAAACACAGTTCTGACACTGAAACATGTCTGTGGATGGTTTTACTCTGGGTGATCATGCATTTAATCGTGAAATTTGACTTGAAAACTGTTCTTAGACAGTGTTTGTTTCCCAGTTGTCTTATTTTTTTTCCAGAAAACCACAGATGTAGAGGATAACCACTCTACCACTTGGTTTTTCGGCAGATTTTTCATCCTTTTTGTCCGTTATTGACGTTCCTTATGTCATACAGTGTTACCAGAATTGACGTATGTCCAAAATAATACCTTGAATCAAGGAGACTACTTTTAATGACTGTTTATTCACAGTTTTGTGCAATTAAGCAATTTGGAGCACTAGTTTTGTCAGTATTTACTCTTGTGCTGATAGAGAAAGTTTAACAACATGATCCCTCTCACTTTAATCAGATTGTGGGTACAGCAGTTTAATCCCAAACATTACAAAGGATAACAGAAAGTTTTGTTCCTGTTGAATTTTCTCTTGATCATGGGTAGCGAATATTTGTATGAAGTGTTTTGTTAGTTTAGTTTATTTCACCTAGCAGGTAAAGAACTCGTTCACGATTAAAGAAAGTTAACATTCTATAGGGGCAATATAACATTATGAACTGGCAATATCGAATATGTTGCAGTTCTAACAGTCGCCAAGCTTTAAGAAATCCTGTGTAGAATTTGCACTCTTATTCCAGGCAAACACGGGTACTTTTCACAATGTATTTCTCCTTTGCGTACCCAAACATGCTGGTCAGTGATTGGCGTGGAAGTTGGCCGGCATTTCACTTGAAGGCATCTTTCTCGCTAATGTACCACATCCAGATGGCGGTCAGCAGCAACACTGCTCTTAAACTGTGTAGCAAACACAGCCGAGGGGGGGGGGGGGGTACACCACCCTGATTGGACCTCGGATGTTATCCAAGGATTGAGGGGCCTATTGGCATTGTGAGGTGACATCATCTGATAAAACTATGGCGTCAGCTGGATTCTGGGCACTCTGGACTTTTCTCCTGCACCTAGCACGGTTCTTAACTCCAGATGCACCTCTGTCAAGGGTTGTAAATGTCCATTATCGTAGGATATCATGGGGGTACCAAGTGGACCCCAATGCAGTGGGGCAGCACCAGTGACACTTCTACATGAAGGGCCTTCGAAGCCAGGCATAATAATATATTAATTACATACATATCCATTATTTTGAATATGGGGGGAAATATGGAAAGCATAATTTTTTTTTTACAGTAATTCATGTATAGCATCATACAAGGGTTAGTAGCTAAGTAGTGTTTGTGAGACGCCGTGATGAATGCAGCATTGCTGGCGCATGTACTGAAGTACCGCCTCCGAGCTCAAGACGGCACCGGTGCGCAGTCTTCCCGTCGTGCAGCATAGCACACAACTAGGAGGCTTAGAACGATGACCACCATATGGCACAATGTGGTGTGATGTCCGTTCCAATGGTGTCCAGATTCAGTACTGTAGTTTTCTTACCTGTAATACCTTAAATCCTCTAGCACCATCAAATCTTTAGTATTTTAGTATTTGCAAGATATGATTTTTGGAGGGTTTTTTTTTTTTTTTTTTTTTTAAAGTGATTATTTAGATCTAGATTTGGTTTTGAGGGATAAATTAAAGATACTCTTTGTGATTCAAGATTTTGGATTCAAGAAAATTGGTATTTGAGCAATTACTGTTTCATATTTAATATTTGTTTTAGTCACTTCTCATACCCAAAGAATACATTTTAGAACACTGAAACATAACTATCATTCTGTCTTATTAATTTTCTTAGCTTTAATTTGTAAATTTATTCCACACTGATATCTTGATCAGCTTTTAAAATGCTCACAATATGAGGTTTGTCATGCTATTTAGTGGCTCAGATAGGCATGTTCATTTAGTGGGAATTATTCCCACCTCCTCCCAGCCCCAAACTCTCGGTTTACCGCCTCAGAAGTAAACATTGCCATTTCATTGTGTGTGAGAAAAGATGTTATTCTCACAAAAAACTTGCATTTTTTCGTTATTAATTCCTTTGGCATTGTGTTGACACATCTAGTAATAATAATTAGGAACACGATTATATGGTGAGTTGCGATAAAGCAAAAATACCACAGAAAAGCGTCTCAGTATATAAAACACTGAAATTGAAGTTACTACACCACAATAGCACAGAACTGCAATCAAAATAATGAAACTGATAGCCATTTGAATCAAAACTGAACTCTAATGACAAACATGTAATCTTTTTAATATTAAATTTGATGAAGTTAATTAATTTAGCACGAAGTTTAATTTACATTTTATTTATTGTCACATTGTCACATGCCCACCAACAGCCGAAGGCTTCAGCAGTGGGCACGACACTAAAAAAAGACAAATACAGTGTCGCAGCAAGTGTGTGGACAGCCCCCTCTGTTGCCACCAAGAGCGGACAGCCCTGCCTGAGGGAGGGGGGACCACCCCTGGCCAGCACACGTGAGCACACTTGCAGCAACTGAACAGGACAAGATAATTACAGACATATACAACAACAACAATAATAATAACAGAAAGGCTACAAAAATAAACTAGAAAAACATAAATTTAAATTCACATGTAATTTATCATAGGGATTGAATAATATAAAAATTTGGTTTTCTGTAAAATCGGTTTACGGACGATAGTTTAACGTGACAACATCATAACAAAACATTGATGAAATGATTGCATACTTTTATGAATAAAATTGAATCATTTTTATTGAATTATCACTATTTTGTATGGATACAAAGAAGGAGTGAAATGAAATCTACAATTTAATTGATAAATTTACTTTTATTTGCACTCATTAATTCAAATATTTTTACTACTTTATATATTTATTTTTTTATTTTTTTGACGTGACGTCTAATAAATCGATGAACGCCGGCTGCATGCACGAAAAAGTGTCCTGTAATGCACATTGTCCCGTTACGCTGTGTCCAGTTACGCTCATTGTACGCTTGCGCCGCATCTATCTCTCTACCACTCAATTGGAACAACCATCGATTTGACTTTTTCGAGACACATTAAACTTGAAACACTCCCATTTGTTTCCTTTAATATCATCGTCCTATCCTAAACAGAATAACACAGTTTGGAAGAAGTTAAATAGCAAACATGTACAAAAGTTATAGTTAAAATAATCTCTTCGTTAAAGTATTAAACATATTTGAATTAATGAGCACAAATAAAAGTAAATTTATCAATTAAATTGTAGATTTCATTTCACTCCTTCTTTGTATCCATACAAAATAGTGATAATTCAATAAAAATGATTCAATTTTATTCATAAAAGTATGCAATCATTTCATCAATGTTTTATTATGACGTTGTCACGTTAAACTATCGTCCGTAAACCGACTTTACAGACAACCAATTTTTATATTATTTTTAAGATGCGCGTGCATCACTAACACAAAATTAACAGTTTGAAGCTGCTCGCTAAACCGCTCATTAAGTCTAGAAAAAAAGCTACCAACAAAATAGAAATAGAACCTCTATTAGTCGCGCATGTTGGCACGCTCGTCGCCTCTGATCACTGTTTTCATATTTATAATATTTATCCACATGTTTTTAGTTTCTACATTCACAACATGTATTTTAGTTTCATACAAGTGTGAATTATATATATGCTAATAAATTATATTCAGTAGTGATTTAAATTGAATATTTTGATTAATATTATTTACTATTCATAAATATCAGTAAAAAAAAAATTGTGCTTATATACTTTTTCAAGTGCTCCAATATAATTGAGGTATGTATTATTTATTGATACAAATTCAAATATTATTATTTAGATAATTAATACTGAATATTATTAAATTATTAATGTTAAATATTTATTATTGTTTATTTAATATTTACAAAATAAAGAAATAAATTTAATAAAACATTTAATTAAAAATTTGTAATAAAAATTAAAATTTAACATCAAATTATAATATTAATTCTTAATATTTATTATTAAATTGAATAAATAAAAAAATATTTATAAAAATAATTGAACAAATTTAATGATAACCATTTTCGATAAAAATTAAAAGTGAATATTAAATTAAGAAAATAATAAAATTTAAAAACTGAATAAACTTAAATTAAATTTTTGAATTTATTATTAAATTTATTTATTTTCTTTTAAAATATTAAATAATCAATAATAAATATTTAAAATCAAGAATCTTATAATATTTAGTACAAATTATGTCATATATTATTATTCTCTAAATTTTATGTATTTAATTTTTCAATTTTAAACCTATTTTTATTGACTGTGTTGACTATCTTTTTCCAGCCCTTTTATTATTTTATTGCAATTAATTATTTGCATGTAATTAAAAACTATGTTTTAATGATGCCAAAGAAGTATAACTTCTCACGCACGTACGTAAGTACAATCACCTTTTTTTTTTTTATTCTTTCCCTTATATTTTTAACCCCTGGCAGCAATGGTTCGTCTAATCAAAAATTATTTCAGACAAAAGTTTTAGATAAAAATTATAAGATTAATACACACACTGTATGAATTTGATGTGCCTACGAAGGGAGTTAGATTTTTTTTTTGTCCTCCAACCCTTGTTTTATTAACTCCTTGCAGCTATAATTGGTTGTTCCAAAAACGTATTCCGACAAAAGATTTTGATATTCCTCTACAAATTGTAATACGTTCAAAAGGATGTAATATTTTCAACATTATAGGAGTTAACAGTGATTTTTCTGTTTTTCAAAAAGCCTTCCCCATTTCTACCCATTTGGTCAGATATTGCCCATTAACAACTCAACCGAGATTTTCCAGTACTAGATTTTATGTATCAGTATGGAATTTTTTTTATGAAATAATTGCAACTGAAATTATGTTCACAAAATTGTGATTATATATATAATACCTATATAACTTTAGTTGACAATAGTTTTGGGGTCTATGGACCATGAAACTAAAACCTATATAAAAATTTTCTGAATGTTGTTCCATGGTAACAGCTACATTAGGTAGCATTGCTTTGTTATCTACCTAAAAGCAGGGGTGATAAAGTACCTCCCTGAGGAACACCAGAACTAGCACTGAATAATGAGTACCTACATAAAATTATCTATTTTTGAGATACCTGGAAAACCAGTGTACAAATTAATCACATAAACCATAATTAGATAACTTGTCAAGTAGCAATGAATGATTAACAGTATAAAAGGCCCTTGCTATATTGAAATAACAGGTGTCAGCCTGTCCCCTCTTTGTTGCTGCGTCATAGATAGGATGAAGAAAAGTAATTAGATAAGTGGATGTGGACATACCAGAAATGAAACCAAGTTGATTACAAGTTAGTTAATTCCTAAATTGGAAGTTAGGAATTTTGAATAAATTTTTTTCAAAATTTTTAGAAAAACCATTATGTAAAGTAATTTGTCAGTAATTTGAAACATTTAGTTTGGTTTCATTTTTGTGAATAGGGATCATCTTGGATATTTTCCATTTGCTGGGGTAAACTTGCGAATTGAAACTAGAGTTTAAGATACATTACAAAAGTGATGCTACTATATGGGCGCAACATTGCAAAAACTGTTAGCTCAGTAGTGTTTGTGTTGCATCTGTCTAAACTGGGGTAAGAATGTTGGTAGTCGTTTGCATTCCTTAAAATGTTTCAGATTTTGTCACCAAGTGTTTGACAGCAACTACAAAGCAACTATCGGCGTGGACTTTGAAGTGGAGCGGTTCGATGTGCTGCAAGTGCCCTATAACCTGCAGATGTGAGTGTACCCAGTTGACGGGTGTCGACCGCAAGAAGTGTGAGGGTTTGGGTCACAATTCTGGGGGAATGACTTCCTTAGTTTGATGCAGGGTTCGGAAAAAAACCAGGTTTTTTAAAAAACCTGTTTATGCTTATATATATATATATATATATATATATATATATATATATATATATATATATATATATATAGAGAGAGAGAGAGAGAGAGAGAGAGAGAGAGAGAGAGAGAGAGAGAGAGAGAGAGAGAGAGAGAGAGAGAGAGAGAGAGAGAGAGAGAGAGAGAGAGAGAGAGAGAGAGAGAGAGGTTAAAACCAGATTATATTATTATGTTAGTGTTCAAAAGAAAGCCATACAATATCCCACTTTCTGCCACTCATGTTGAACCAGACAAGTTGTAACATTAAAGAACTGAAGTCCCGAAACTGCACATCTGAGTGGGACTTAACCACAGAAAGGGTGTTTCCCCACAGGAGGATGATTCTCCATAGAATGGGTGTTTCCCACAGAATGGGGATTTACAGGACAGTCTGTGATTTCCCACCGAAAAGGAATTTTATATAATATTTTTAATTTTAGAGAACTATTTAGTGGGGTATGATTTTTAACTTATTCAGATAATTTAAATGATATTATATTGATTAATATATAATTGTTTTATTCTAGTGAATCACAAGAAAGATTAATGATAATATTTTTTTTGTTATTAGAATGGAATTATACTTATTTTAAAAATGAAGATATTACTTAAAAATACATTATTCAAAAAAAGTTTTTTTTTATAATAACCACTTAGTTTAAACCATGATGTAAACCATGTTTTAAACCATTGTAGTCAGCAAAAACATAGTTTGTTACGTTGTAATTCATAGCTTAACAATCTGGCCTAGCTCTAGACCATGCTGTAACGCAGTTTGTTTGTTAAAGGCCAATTCACACACCTCTCACATATTTAATTGAAACTGCACTGTTGTTAGATGTGTGAGTAACATCGCAGAAGAAGGCACGGAGAACGCTGTTGCGTCAGGGGGGGTGGGGGGAGGGTTGTGTTGGCTGTGTTCGGAGCGAAGCGTGTCGTTGCAGATGGGACACGGCCGGCCAGGAGCGGTTCAAGAGCATCGCGGCGTCGTACTACCGGGGCGCGCACGGTAAGTGGAGTATGCCACGAGTTATCCTCTCTTCCCCTCGTCGCTCTCCTGGTGGAAGGCAGGTACAGGGACGACTCCAGGCCAGTGGAAGCCCCCCCCCCCATTTTTTTTCCCTCCTTGCCAGTTCTTTTATTTTTTTTATTTTTTGTTTGTCTAGTGTTCTGTTAAATATATGATCATTAACGGAAAAAGGAAAATTACATTTTCATCATCTTGTAACATTAATTACGTATCAGAAAAATAAAGGGGGGGTTGTCTGTAAAGTCGGTTTACGGACGATAATTTTACGTGATAACTTCATAAGAACACATTGATGAAAAATTGCATACTTTTTTTTTAATTTTCAAATATTATTTACAGTTTTTTGCAAAATTTAATTTTAAATAATTTGTTTAAATATAATCACGAACAATTAGTTAAAAAAAGCCCGCCTTTACCTGTTTGTATATTATAGAAGATTTTCTCGCACGGTGGTTGGCTAGTTCTTGCATGCTCGGCTCAGGTGGAACGTGACAATGAGTCATGCTTTTTTTGTGCGTGCAGCCGGAGTTCATCGATTTATAAGATGTTATCACGTCAAAAAATTCAAAGATTTTATTATCATGTATAATGACTTGATTGTAGCCGAAATCGTAAGAATTTATAAAACTTACCTGAGGATATTTCATCAGGAAAGAATATCAAAATATCCTAAAATAAATTAGCAAAACCATCGTCGAAATTTAAGTTGCAGGTTTGGTTAATAATGTTGTTTAAAAGAGTAAATTTTTCCAATTTTCTGGAGGAGGGTCTCCGTGAAAGGCCGCTACTGGGCAGATGGGCCTCGTTCATGAAGTACGTGACGGGGAGGGCAGTACCGACCTCGAGAGGCAGGTTACTGACTGCAATACCAACTGTCAGGCTTCATCTAATGTAACACAGATCACCAAACAGCAAGCAGAACAACAGAGCCCCTCGAGAAATGGACCGAGCGTCCTTAATTTATAAATTGAAAATCAAAAGAGCAGCGTTCCAAAAAACTTGATTCTGAGGAAGTCTAGGAAAATGTATACAACTAGGCATAGCACTTACTACATTTTGGTGAAAATATCAATTTGATATCAAGTTTTCAATTACAAAAATACTTGCGTACTTGTTTTTTTTTTTTTTTTAAATTTTGTTAATAATAGAATTAAAAATAAAAATTTTTAAATTATGTTTTATTTAACATTTGATTCCCGACATTTAAATGTTTCGATATCAGCTGTAGTTGGTGTGATTGCGAGGTTATCGTGTAACGGATGGAGCGTCACCGAGCTGTGTGAATGAACGTGCACATGCCGTGCCAGAGGTATGTGGGGGACGTGCCGCCGTGCGGTTGCAGTGGTGGCGGTGGTGTTTGACCTGACGAGCACGGCGACCCTGGCGCACTGCGCCCAGTGGCTGCGAGAGGCCCTGGAGGTGAACAGAGGCGACCCTCGTGTCTTCCTGGTCGGCACCAAGCGCGACCTCCTGGTGAGTCCAGTTCCGGGGCAGCGGCTCTGCGGCCGGCAAAACCAATAGAATCTGTCGCTGATTTAGTTGGTTTGAAGTGAAACGTCCTTGCTGAAAGGGGGCTACAATTTTTGAGCATTACGAAAATTCCTATCGCATGAGAAGCGTAGTCAGGTATGGGGGGGGGGGACCGGGAGAAGAGGGAAATAGTTATGTTCGTGTTGGGTATACTGGAAGAAGAGGAGTTGGCAGGGGAGAGGCAGAAAGGATGCAACGTTCTTGCAGACTTGCATACTTTCATACTTGCATAATTGCACACCTACATACTGGCACACTTACATATTTGCACACTTGTATACATGCACATGTGCAGGCTTGCACATGTATATATGTACTTGCAAACTTACACACTTACATATTCGCATAATTTCATACCCACATACTTACACACTCGCATACTTTCACACTTGCATAATTGTGCAACAGCATAATTTAGTGCTCGCATACTTGCTTATAATTTCTTTTTACTGTGACCTCGCAAAAAAAAATATGTTTCCTATACCTGATAATATAATAAGCAAGAAGTTTCACTTCTGTAATGCATGGACTCCATGCACAGGTTAATTCCCTAATCAAAAGTGGGTGTGAGTAATGTGGCCGATTTTAAAATCTAATAATATGTACTTAAGTTTATTCATTAATTATTTTTTTTTTGCTATACATATTTATGAAACTAGCTTTGTTATACCAAAACGTTAGAAGCAGTGTGTGTAGACACACACTTCTGTCACAGGTGGACTCCACACACATTTTTTTTTATATACTTGTGTTCACCCTAATAGTAGGACAAAAATTATAGTAATTCTATAGCTAATAAAATTCATTGGAAACCATACAAGTTAATGCACTATTTTCAGATCATGTTTACAGTTTTGGCCATGGTAACTTCTAGACCTTGATATTTATTTATATATATATATATGTGTGTGTATATATATGTATATGTTTTTTTGTGGGGTTTGAAAAACTGTACATTAGGTAGGGACTGGAAAAATTTTCGGGTTCCATGACCTCTAGGATGAACTTTTTAGTTCTACGTACACTCGGTCAAATGCCACCCTCTCATTGGCTGCCGTCTTGTGAAGGTGTCCCAACATAGCTGCCTGTGATTCGATACAGCTACGTTCGAGTGTTTCTCACTGGCACCGGAGTCATCCGGGTGAGTTGTGAGCCAATAGCAGAGGCAGCACTAAGGTATAACTATTTGAATTTCAGGCTGTCGTGAAATGAATCCGCGAATTTTTCCGGTCTCTAACATTAGGTGATGGGGTAATGGGGAGGTGGCCCGCAGGCGGCTGCGAGAGTAGCGGGGGTGTTGTCGGCAGTCGGCGGCGGGGATGGCGGAGGCGGAGAGCAACGCAGTGGGCGTGGCCGCCCGCCTGGGGGCGGAGCTCTGGGCCGTGTCCTCCAAGACGGGGGAGAACGTGGCGGAGATGTTCTCCCGGATGGCGGCCCTGTCGTTCGACGCCTCCGTGCGCAAGGAGCAGGAGGCGGGGAACGGCTCTGTGCTCACCGTGGGCTCGGACCTGGTCTGTGAGTACACGCGCTTCAACTTTATACAACGTAATTGTAACGTATAGTGCACAACTGTTTTTTATATGATATTAAAATTCTGCCGAGAAAATGGGTTGAAGCCTTGAGAACAAGTACAAAAGCCTTTGGAAGTGTTTCCGCGGTGAAACGTTTGAAGAGCGTCCTTGAATAAGTTAAATGTGGGGTACCAGAATACTGCGACCGGCTAAAGAGAAAGGCCGCGTTGTGGTG
The DNA here is from genome assembly GCF_032445375.1 of Bacillus rossius redtenbacheri. Taxonomy (NCBI): domain Eukaryota; kingdom Metazoa; phylum Arthropoda; class Insecta; order Phasmatodea; family Bacillidae; genus Bacillus; species Bacillus rossius. Next base: position 4,904,251 of record NC_086334.1, read on the forward strand.
TGATTGCAGCCCTGAAGAGAGCGGGCGGGACAGCCTGCAAGCAGAGGCAGAAGTGCGGCGGCTGTGCAAAGTGAACGAGGTGCAGCTTTACCTGTGGCTCCGGTGTGCTGCCATCTACTTTATTTCTACTCCTCGCACAAATGGTGGTAGCTGCACGGACATTAAAATTTTAAACAAAAATCACATATCGTAGGTGTAGATGTACTAAATTTTTTCTAGTCATTATTTAAGGAAAAAAAATTGTAGCTGCACCTGTAACACTTAATTATTTTTTTTTACCTTTAAGGGTCGGAACTTTTACACTCGTGTCATATTTTTGCGACACCACTTTCATTAGTTATTTCTAACCTGAGTGCCTTGGCTGTGTATGCTGTGCAATTCACAGAAATACACCATCGTTTTTAATTCATTGTAACTTGAAATGGGACTTTTCTAAATAATTCTCTGGGGATTTATTTCCCACCAGTTACAAACGCTAGCATTTGTCCCCTGGCAAATGTCAATGTTCAAAATTGATGGTAATATCATATCCAAGCTGTGATTAAGTTTAGGGCTAATGCATTTCAGTGACTGTTGCGAGTCTGCAAACATGTAGAGGCATGTTAGAATGTTGTTCCACACTTCAATGGATTTTTTTTTTTTTTGTAATAAATGGCATAATATTGTACCATAAATAATTCTGCCTTCATGTCACCAATGGGAAAATCTCGAACATAATTTCTGGTGCTTCTCATAGTTACAAATTAAATATACAATTGTTTTTTAAGAACTTTAAACTGTTAGTGGTTCTAAACATCAAACATGTCAGTAATAAAAATTCAGGTTACAAATGAAATAGCATACCAAAACACAATTTAAATACCACCTACATAATTAAATAAAAAAATTATTTTGATACTCTCCCGTTACTAAAGTTCTATTTTGTTACTGTTTGAATTATAAGTGAATATTTACTATTAATCATCAAAAAGAAAATTTTCCTTTAGTGAAAATAAGTAGTTACTACAGTTTAAAACTAAGATTAATGATACATTTCAGATCTTTAAAAATATTTGGTAAGTTAACTTAATAACCAACCAGAGAAGTCACATATAGTGTAAAATTTTTAAAGCTGAGTTCAGACTGTGTGAAGAAAGGACTATAATCTATTTTTCTGTTGTGATTCAGTTCGTACAATTAAATTATTTTAACGTTAGTAAAAAACTTAAATTATTTGTATTTATTGACAAGAGAGTTGGCTTCAAGAAAAAATTAATGCTTTGAGAAAATTTGTGGTTCAGAATTTAGTTAAATGTTATTGAATGATAAAAAACAAAATAAAAATTTAGTATAGGTTACGTGAACGGGTTACAGTGAGTGTAATTCCTTAGTAAATATTTTGGTTGCATTGAGTGACATGAGATTTTAGAATTGTTGACATATCAATAAGTTTCTAATCTGAACTGTACTATTATGAAACTGTATATTCAGTTAACATCATTTATTTCTGTTTGGTTTTAAATATTAATGTTTTATTTGTACATTAAATATTTGAGGTGCATTTTACAAATTTCCAACTTAGATTTGTATTGAATTTGAAAACTCATTCATTGAAACTGATGATTTTAAATTGTTACAAAATCACTAGCAGAAGAAATTGCATAGGTAGGTACCTAACTAATATTCTCAACCATTTGCATGGTTGGTTTTATTGGAACAGTATTTATGTATTTGCCATAGTTTCTGTTCACTTGTCTCAAAAGAAAATGTTCCATTACAAGTTCTGTCACAAAGTGTACTTCTTGTTCTTGCCATTAATAGTAATAGTAATAATAATATGTCTCACATCACATTTGATATGCATGTTATTTGCTGTTGGTTACATTACATAGTTATATACACTAATGTCATTATTTTAGACTTTATAAAAAAAACCTTCATGTTTTTAGTACTAAATTATGTGAATGAACCATGCTTGCCTTAACTGTAATAACTGTCATCCAATCTAGTCGGGCGTTGTGAAAAATGCCTTATTGCCATGTGATATGATGTACTCTTATTGTCTTATATTATATAAGGTGTGCGATGAATTGTTTTTTGTGATCTACGAATTCCTTGTTATTGATGTATGTCAAATTTTAAAGATGTCTATTACATTAATGGTTACATATTAACACTAAACAAACAATGTGATACTGTGAATAATTTTAAGGAGTACAGATGTTAGTCAAAAATTGAATTACTTGCATGTGTTTTTTTTTAGTTTGTTTTAAGTAACTTTTTTTTTGTATTTGAAAAGTGTATCCTTTCTATAAGGTAAGCGTGAGTAATTGTTTATTTTGTTTTTGTGGTTATAGTTGTTCTGAAGAATTAATTTTTGAGTTACAACCACATAGCAGTGTAGCCAGAAGGCGGTGGGGGTCATAACCCTATTTTTTTTTCCTTAATTTTTTTTTTGGCATGGTGTAGCCTTAGCCTACCTAACAACTGGAAAAATATTGTGTATTAATTTGGTAACAGGCTGGGCTTAAAACTCTCAAATAATTACGTAAGTTTGGCAAGACACCTTCTGAAGAATTAGTCTCTTGCGGAGCAGACAAACGCACACGGACACACACACGTTGACAGGAATAGAAGGTGTGGGTGGGGGGAGAAGGGGGCTGAAGCGGGGCGAAGCACATCGGGCTTGGGGTGTAGCCTCGGTCAACGTCAATATAATATCAATAACACATATTTATGATTGCTTTTAGTGAATGCTTTGAAATCCCACAATTTACTGATGTAGTAAAATACTTTTACTTTGTGAGGGTAAAAGGGTTAAAACGTTAAAACCTATTTTTTCCTTGCATGCAGGCAGCTAGTGTAGTACTGCACGCTACAGAGCGCTTGGATTGCGTATACTATAGCAATTTGAAAGTTGGAAAGAAATATGCATTGGTCTTATTTTCTTATTTTACCTCAGATTAGAAAGAATTGTTACCATCTCTTATAAATAAAAAAATGTATTTAGATATTGTCAGTGTGATAAATTTTTGACAAATTCCATTTTAGTGTCACTTAAAAAAATTTTTGTGTGTATGCGACCTGAGTTTTATCAAGCGTCTGTGCTATGTATTTAACTATGCATGCAGCTATGTGATTTTCATATTAATGCCAAAGAGTTGTAGAACCTTGCAACACCATTAATAGGTTTTTATTTTTTACAAATTTTTATTTATTTTATTTGTGACATGTCTATTAACAGCTAAGGTCAGTTAATTTTAGTCATAGGCACAACAAATACAGCTGTAGCACTGGTATAACTAGTATTATGCAAGTTAGGCACTCATTTCAAGCACATCCTCACGTGTGCACAAGATGCACAAGGTTTATGGTAGCACCTCGCTTCGTATGTGTCTGCTGTTGGCGCAGAAGTCAACACACTGGGGGCATGATAGCATAGGTAGTTTAAGAAAAAAGAGCACTTGCCTATCTAAAATTTTAAAATCTTCTATACCTTTGATGAAAACAGCTAAAGAAAAAAAATTACTGTTTCAAAGAAAACGTAGGCAGCCTAAATTTGATCTTAAAAAGGTCAACATTTTATTTGTGTATGAAACTAAATGTAGGTACTTGCTCAGTGTATGTTAATTGCCCTCTTTTTTTTTGACATTACTATACAAAATCATTAAGTGTTGGGGGTTTTTTGGATACCAAATTTTCTAGAGATCTTAACGAATTTACAATTTTTATTTTCCCCAGTGTTACCTGTATTTAGTATTACTGATCCACATTTGAAAATATTTTGATGCCTATTTATTTTAATGTAAGTTTTTAATCATAATGTATGATGTAGTAATTAGTTTCAGTAAAACATGATTTTGTACTTTTTATACTTTCATATAAATTAGTACTTTTTGAAGAAAAGAAATGTTTTTTTTTTTTTTTTTTTTTAAGAATGTGTTGTTTTTTTTATTAATCAGATAGAAAAATTTGATTTTATGTTGATGTGTGATAAACCTTAGATTAATTATGTGATTCATCTAATTTAAGTTTTATTTTTACTGATTGCAAGCGGTGGTTTGCTCACTGATACACAATGATTATCTCAAAACAATCATTGACAATGCCAGGTCTGAGTGTGCGATTCAAAAGGAAAGAAAAACATTATTTTACAAATCTTAATGATTGTAGTTTTCTTTCCTACTGGAATCATTTGTTTGTTGTTACACAATTTGTATACATGTAATGTGTATACATGATAATGATTAGCACATCAGTCCGTGAAATAATTATATTATTCATATTTCAAGTGTTTTTGGGTGCTTAATTCTAAGGTAGAGAAATTAAGTACATATTAGGCAGTTTCAGCCAGTAAAAAAATTTTTCAGTCTGAATGTCCTCAACGTAAACTTGGTTGGGTAGAACATCGTGTACGTCTCAGTGAATCAGACAGCCGAACCAGAGATGCTAACAAAGTTGGCTAGTATCTATGGAGATGTCAGTTCACGTGCCTGCAGGAAGTTTTTGATTGGTCAGGGCTTGAGCAATGACCCACTATACAACCAAAAAGTCACTACTCGACAGCTAAATAAATTTAAATGAGATTCCACATCCTTACAAAATTCCAAACAGTAAATTATACTGTGCAATTCATCATCAACTTTTTTGCATCCTGTGGGCCGTGTCAGCAAAATAAAATGCCTTCATCTGTCCCTTCACTGTTCCTCATATTTCACTTTATTCCAGTCTTCTCCTCTTTCATGCATTCCTTTAACTATCTTCTCTTTCCATCTCCTCCTCGGTCTTCCATGGGGTCTTCTTCCTGTGTACTTTAAATCCATCATTTTCCTAGGCATCCTCTATTTTCCCAGTCTCTGGACATGCTTGTACCATCTCATTGGATGGGTAAAGAGAGGCTGCCTAGGAAATGTCAGTGTCTGGCCGGGGTTTTCTCGCTACGGGAAAGAGTGGACCGTACAGCCAGCGACTCAACGCAGAGTTTCGAGTTTCGGGCGGCAAGGTCCGATGGCTTTGGGCGGAGAGCCTGTAGGAGGGTGTTGAGCCCCCCAGTAGAGGAAATGCTACTGGAAACTCAGCATGTTGGGAGGGATGGCAGCTCCCACCGTTACTGGCGCGAGGCTGAAGGCAGGCTCACGTTCAAATAGTGGCAGGCATGGACGAGGAATCTTTAATGGCTGCTACACTGCTTGGGCCACAGCCCCACCAGACTGTTGTAGGGCGCAACAGACCCAGTAGGCCGGTGACCAAAATTACAATTCCACTCGAGAAAATAACGTGGGATGTCAAATGGATAAACTTTTTTAATTGCTGTAGATGAGTTATGATTGTACAAACGTAATGCTCAAGATGGAACAAATTCAGGAAAAAGAAGGGTTTATTTAAAGATTGGCCACCCCTGAAGTTGATGATATACTATTAGATACATATTTATATCATACAATAGGTGTATTGCTGCTGAAAAGAATGATAAAACTTACCCAGGATCTTTAGAAGGAAAAGGCCTGATTTTCCAAATGTGAAGAGAATGTGAACACAACACCAAGTCCCCGAGAGCGAGATGAGAATGGCTTTTATTAATGACAAAATGCTTTTCCAATGGTATACATGTGTCAGAGTTGTTAACTAAATTTAATTTTGTGAAAAAATAATTTCCTTATGGTTGATGAAACTGTGTGCTTCAGTAGTCACAATGTATTTAATTTGTCAGATAAATGTGTGTAGACAAACAATGAATGCATAACTTATTTAAAGTATATTTGCTTTCAATTTTGCACTGCATTTCATTGCATGGTATGAGGCAATTCCATATGGTCATTTTCCACTAAAAGTGACCACCTGATTGGTTGAAAGGGAAGCAGAAGGGAGTTGGACAGAGTAAAATTTAATATCTTTAATGTATGTTCCCAGATGGTTTGTTCTCCAGTGTCTTCCATCACCATCAGTTGTGCAGCAGTATGGCTGTTACTTTAGTTTTTATGTTAATTAGAGTGTTCCATCATTCTCACTGATATCAGGCTGTTGTTAATGCTATATGAAGGTCTCTGCATTCAAATAATTCAGTTGGTGGATAGGAAAAGAAATACTTTTATGGTATGTGTAGGGAATGGCAGAAGTTAATTGGCAAAGCTTTAATGGTTAGGCATATTTCATGGCGATCAGTGACAAAATTTGCAATTGAGGTAAGGGTTAAGGCCCCCACACAAGATCAGTACAGCTCCCAGTTTGGACTGCCAGTTGAGCCTGAAATGAGGCCTTGTGCGCACACGATCAGTCCAGGCGCTCAGTTTGAAATGAACAGTCTGAACACAACTAGTCTTGTGGTTGCAGTTGCTGTCGTATGTATCGCTTCATCCTAGAATATGGAAGAATCTTTGGATAAGGCAATTGTAGTTTTGCACTTTTAGTTAGAAAAAGGAAAGGAAAAAAATAGCAAATCAAAGAGTATACAACTATGTCTGCCACACACTTAGTAGCGGATGGACTGATGGTTGGAACTGGTGAGACGCTGTTCCTATAAGTGGCATTTCAGACTGAGGGCTGTCGATCTCACAGTCCAATTTGATGGTTAAGCCATTAGACAATTTGGACTATTCATTCCTAACTGAGCACCTGGACTGATTGAGAGTGCAGAGGGTCTGAATTCAGTCCAAATTGTCAGTTTGGACTGAGCAGTCCGAACTGGAAGCTGGACCAATCGTGTTGGGGGGGGGGGGGGGGGGGGGGGGGGGCGTTAAGTTACAACCGATAAGTCCAAAGTGAAATGTTAAAAGTGAATCCAGAAATGGCCGTCTTCCTCTATACATGTATAATATTGTGTACATTTTTCTTGATCATTTTAGAAATACAAAAAAGCTATAAACATTAACTTGTTATATTTCTGTATATGTAAAACGCAATTTTTAAAACTCTGCCTTTACTAATGTCTTCTGCACATCGACTATTTTTAATTTGTGGGTGTTAAGGTTAGGTGAGGCCGATAGGAGTTAAAATTCCTGCGACGTTAAGTTGTGCAAAGTAGCCAGTTAAAGGTTATAAAATCCTCTAATCTCGAGCTGAAAACGAGATATCAAATATGTATTGTCATTCACTATTTTGGTAAGTATTATCTGGCGACTGATTTTAATCATTGTGTTCCCAACAAAACTAAAAATAGATAAATTAAACAAAATTAAATATTTTGTTTTCTTTTTTAAATATCACTAATGTAACAGTAGCCGAAAGTTTTCCATTTTTTTTATTTTTAAATTATATTTTAATTGCTTGCTTTTGTTGTGAGGCATAGTAAAATTTTATTTTATTGTTGGTACTGTGCAAGGCTAAACTGTACTGTATTTTTATCTTTGCCCTTCGCACCTTTATGAGGTAACCTAGGCCTAGATATTTCAAGATAAACATTAATTACGTCTTTGTCGTTTAATTTGCGAGTTTTGGCATCATTATTAAACGCTCGAAATCTGCATTTCAGTAGTGTATGTTTTTTTTTAAATATCAAAGCTAGTACGACGTCTTTGGTCTCGGTGGTCTTGTATATTCGGACGCGAACAGAGGTACGTGCCAGTAATGACGTAAAGTTCGCATCGTATAATCAAGTCACGGTTCATAAGAAATCAAGTGGAGAGTTGGAACTTTGCACGACTTCCGAGCAGTGGTGAAAGAGGACCGTATCGATTGCTCTTTGAATCTTCAGTGAATCACTGGTGAGTACCTGAAAGTAGATCTTCTGGCAGACAGCTTAGAATTATTTCAAATTTCCTATTATATCACATGAAATTCTTATTTTATAGTTTGGAGAGTTAAGTTTTTTTCCGGCCTAATTATATTTTGAAGAAACATTGTTATAGGTAGAACTTGTTATGTGAAAACCATGTGGTACTGATAATGCAGTCGTAACTATAGTGCTGCCAGAGATAGATTTGTATGTTGACCGACGACCTTTTTCAGCGTACTGATAACCTTAATTTTCAAACGTCACAATGTCACAATTCCTAGCATACAATTATTTTCTTGTCCGTTGTTTCATGGTAGACTTGCTTATCTTCGGTGGTTTTTGGAGTTTATTTAGGTAATAGGCCTAAGTCTGGTTTCTCGTTTCCAGCACCTTAGCAACCTATTCGTCAGTGGCGGATGCGGGGACGAATTTGGGGAAAATGTATGCGCTCCCCCCCCCCCCTCCCCCAACTCTTTAAAGATTAATATTCAAGATCTGTGAAGGCAATATGTTATTTTAGATGGTCCATGCTGAGAATGATGATGTAACTGCCCAAACCCCTAGTTGACGTAAGTTTTTTTGGTACAATTTTTTTTTTTTCAAATCCTCTTCCGAAGTAAATTCTTGTGTCCGCTACTGTTCGTGGCGCTATGGCTGCTGGCGGAACGTCTCCACAGTTCACTCAAGCCTCGCCTTTCCATTCCGTGGGTTTTCTGAAGGTGGAAACCCCCGATGTTGGGCCCCGAAGGCCTGACTGCGCCGGATTCCCAACCACTAACACCCGCCTGCCGGTCTGTAAACACAAAATATGCCATTAGTTCAAAATTATTCTAATATGCAAAACAATGTGGCCGTGTCTTTCCGTTCTCGCTAGAAATGTGTAACAGCCAACCTCGGTAAAGAGCGAATTCGTGTGTTTTCAAGTCTGACACGAAATTTACATAGAATTCTTTAAAATAATTCCGAGCGTGATAAATATACACAAATTTTGTTTTAAACTACATTTATTGGAGCGAATCACACGTAGTTTCCGCACCAGCCGCTAGATTTCTCTGCCACAGAATCTACGTATACTATCGGATCATTCGATTTGCAGACCTAAATTTTAACGTCTACAATGAAACTGCTCCGATAAAAGAAAAAAAAGGAAACCATATGAAACAAATACTAAACCCCGATTTTGGACATGATTTACGACAAGGAATTTTATTAAAATACTGCCCATCTTGTTAAAATTCATTAAACAGTTTAAACTATAAGTGTCCCTTTGGCTTTGTTAACTATGGTTCGCGCCATCTGTCACAGGTGGCAGCACCGGGGTTGTTACACATGTCCGCTCCGTTCACGAAATAACTCCTACCAAATACCGTCTACCGAAAGCTAAGATATAAATAAACATCTCCTTTTTGCCACCGCTTTAGATACCCACCTAGCAAAGTCACAAGTAGGCCCGAGTGTGACTACGAATGTGGAGTGTAGAGATGCTATGCAAGGTGTCCTTGCTACTCTTGTGATTTGAGGTAAAGAGGTAAGTGAGTTACTGTTCCGTTTTATTCATTGCAAAAAAATTTAATAACCGGTGTTACTTTTTTATTTAAATATTGTATGCAGGAGCGGATCCAGGATTGTCTTCTGGGGTAATTATCCAGTGTATATTTTACACTGCTGGGGGGGGGGGGGGGGGGGGGAAAGCCCGGCCAAGTAGCCTACTCGGCTTCGGGGACGTACCACAACGCCGAAATACACTAATGCCGAAAAATGTCATTGCAGGACTGCCACAAAGGTTAGGTTAGGTTATGTTAGGCTAGGCTAGGCTAGGCTAGGCTAGGCTAGGCTAGGCTAGGCTAGGCTAGGCTAGGTTAGGTTAGGTTAGGCTAAGTTAGGTTAGGCTAGACTAGGATAGGCTAAGTTAGGTTTGGTTATATTACGCTAGGTTAGGTAAGGTTAGGTTTGATTGTGGTATTTCGGCGTTAAGGTACATTTAAGAAACACACACAAATTCATTAAGTTGTTATTTAGGCGTTGTGGTACACAGCACTTTTCTAGCTGTCGGCATTGTGGTCAATTTTGACATTCGGCGCAAAGCTGTGGGGGCGCCGAAATCGCTTGCATTGTAATTGTAATTTTTTAACTTGCATGCCAGGAATGTCTAATATGATTTACAATATAACGTCTCAACATATTTAATGAACAAGTCTGGTGATTATACGGACTACTTTATGGACATAGTGGGTTCATGCATGGAAGGTACAGTAGCACAGAAACTGTTACATGTAGGTATGTAAAATGCTTAAATAGCACCATTTTTCCGTGGGAGGGCCCCCGGACCCCCCGCTTTATTGGTGTGGTATGTGCAAGAAAAGAGAGGGGGGGGGGGGGGAGGGCCGCATGAATCCATTCATGCCCCGGGCGCCAGAGACTCTAGTTGCGGCACTGATTGAAACCCACATGGCGTTAGAAACGATTTCTTATCACAACTTATTAGAGGCTCGTTCCATATCGTTCATCTTGTAGGAAACTAGCTAAATATACAACAGGCTTGTAATCAACCTTTAGTCTGAGAGTCTCTATTCTAATTTTTAATCATAAATAAGGGTTTTTAATCTTCACCTTGTGCTGTTACTATTTTCATAATGCACAGAAAGTTATGACTTATTTTAATGATACTATTATTTATAAAGTCTTATTATTTTGATTGTTATTATTATTATTATTATGAAATTTTATTATTTAATTTGTATATTGTTCGCCCGCAAAAGTTATTTAAATATATTTTTATTAATTATGTATATCTACGAGAGCTATGCTCTATGACCTGAAATGGAATTATATGGACAGTCAATTGAGTATACCCCTCTAAGGACTAATGAACTTAACGAATAAACGATGATTTTATTCGGGGTATTACTTAAAGAAATTTTCATTGTTGGAAATTTTCGTTTTAAATTTACCGCATTTTTGTGTTTTCAATTGTATTAATAAGTGTTATTTACGGTATTTATATTGTAAATTACGCTAACCGATTTTGGTTTCGGCCAATGAGAGGCCGTGTTTTAGATGAGAGGCGTCTAGAACGTCTTAATTAATAAGGAGGTTGGTTGTATGAAGGCGTCTGATGCCGACGCAAAGGCGCGAGGCCTATTTTAAATTTGAAATATAGCTAGCTAGATTATGCCATCCGACACTCAGGATGAGCTTAAACGACGTATAAATAAATAATGTGTAAGATTATAAGGGCATATTCTGACGGATATGTTATTAGGAGTGAAAATCTGTAAGTAAAGATCTTGCATTTTGTATCGCCCATAGACATACCCAGCTGTATGTAATTTCGTCGTAAATAACTCCGATTTGACTACAAACTGATTAGTTTTCACGTAAAAGGTGTCAATTATCCTGAACTACGTCATGAATTGTTATTTCCAAGATTTAAATTATTATTTTATTTTGTGATACCCAGAGGTGAAATGGGAGTACAAGTTTCGTGTCTCTACCATATAAACTGAGTTAAGCCAAGGCAAATACGAACCCAAATATAAACATAAACAGTAATCATACTAATTATTAATTGTGCTATGATTTCAAACATTTTCTGGTATGTAAGAATGCGTCCGTAAAAAAATATCATTTGATTGATTTTCTAAACTTACACTAACGAACTTTTGTGAACGATTCATGTGTGCTACGTATTTTCCTGATGTTTTAATTTACATAAGCGCATATCCACGAGTCATGTTCAGTATCGTTAGGATTGTTTTTCTGTGATTTTTTTTTATCTAATTATATTAATATTGATTTTTATCTCTACACATATGTTAGTTGTCCCTGATGAATAGCAATTTTTATTATTAATAAAAACCTGAATTCTATCCCTATGTGTTGATATATGTTACCTAGCTACCTGTGTCCAAGAGTGTGTGTTTTATGATAAATAACATTTTTTTTGCATGTTTCTAAGGGTCAGAGTACAAGAGCATAACAGTACCATTGACACATATATATATGTCTATATATATATTTTGAAAAATAGTGACAGCCAGTGTATATCGTCCCGACAACACACACACAACAAAAGGGTCTATATATAAATAAACGAGTACTATTAATGGTACTGGCACCAGCAGTAAGAACACACCGAAGAAGTTTAGCAGCAGTATAGTATAGAAAGTGGCGCACATAAACGTGGGGCCCGAGTGTGTTGACACTGAGTTGTCACACCTTATTTCAAGTTGTCATTTGATCCTGCATAGTGTATCTAATCTAGTATAATAACATGGCACACAACCACCCCACATACTCGCTCAGGAGTCGGCGTGACAGTATGTGTGAAGACTGCGATAACACAGGGAATTCAGGAAGTGACACGGCGACATCATCAGCAGGGGGTTCACCAGGGAACACTTGTGTGGAGGGGCCTAGTGATCACTCTACCACCGTGACTGAGAGGTTAGGACGGCCCATGTCACCGGCAACAGGGGAGCAGGAGGAAAGGGAGGCCACTGTCCCTAACATCACACCATTGCCAGATAATACTTCTACATCACCTGTGACACTGGAAGCACTCATGCAATTATTACGGCAGAGTAATACTCAACTAAATGCGAAATTAGAACAGAACAATACTCAAATGGGGAGGCTTACGACTGAGTTGGGAGCGCTGAGGGATCAGACCAACTCAGGATTAAAGAGCCTGGAACACAGCATTGAGGTTAGGCTGGCCCAGCAACACGAACAGGTCCAGCAGATATCTGAGCAGGTATCACAGAACAGTAGTCGTGTGGACAGTCTGGAGACTCATGTAACATCCATACGAAACATGATCTCAAATGAACACCAGGAACAAGCTAGTGCTAGGGAGGAGGTGCGAGGACATCTCCAGCATCTCGAACATAGACTGGAGGACATGGAGGTGGCTACTGCCACACTACGAGATAGAATCGAGCACCTTAGTGTACACCCCAGTCCCAGGAGTGAGTCAGCTGACCGCCAAGCTCATGTACCGTCACACACAGCCCCTGTGTCAACTGCACCGACTGCCCCAGTAGACAGGCAACCGTACCCCAGTGAGATGTACACAATTCCACTGCTACCCATCCACAATCATCCTACCGTTCAAATGGATCTGCCCAGAGAAACCCCTGTATTGAGCCCATCCAACATTGATGCGGCCACGCTCATGCACCATCCAGCTAAGCATTGGGCAGAAGCTATGCCCAAGTTTGCTGGCAGAGCTACAGAGAACCCCATCCGTTTTCTGAAAAGATTTGAGGAATACACCTCAACCTTTCATTTGAGAGATACAGAGATACTGAAGTGTCTCAACAGCGCCCTGAAAGGACCGGCATTTTACTGGTGGGAGATGCTGAGTGCATCAACGCATAGTTACGCCCAGTTCCAGTCCCTGTTCCACAACCAGTATTGGAACATCCGAATACAGAGTCACCTCCGTGCACAGCTTCACACGGAGAAGTATGACCCAAGGAAGTGCGCGTCCTTGGAAGCGCATCTATCAGCAATGTTTGAGAAGACACGCTACTTGGATCAGCCCATGACGGATGATGAATTCATCGCGGCCATCCTCACGCAGCTTCCACTCAAGTATCAGAAGCAGTTGTCAGGCCTGCCGTACCGTGATGTGACAGAGTTCCGCGAGCGCCTTCTCAATTATGATAAACTTGAGAAAATGGACAGAGCACCCAATACCAAGGAGGAGAGTGAGAGGGTATCACAGCCCCACCGACAACAGCCAGTCCACAACTACTGGCAGAATCGCGAGGGAAAACCCAAGGAGCTCAGACAGGCAGCGGTAAACACAATGAACTGGCAGCCAAGAGGAGGAGGACCTAGCCGGAACGATCAATACCAGACAGGCTACAGGAAGACCCCCTATTACAAGAGAAAGACGTGGTGGTCCAACTCCAGGAATTACCACAGCGATGACGAAGCAAACCACCGCCGGAGGCAGGGGGACTACCGACACAACAAGCGAAGATCATTCTCGCCAGAGTCACGGCCACCCAGGGAGTCAGCAGACCGCCGCCGGAGAGCATCGTCAGAAGACGAGCTGGAGTACTGCAAGAAGTACCGCCGTACCGACGAGCCCCGCTACAACGGCAAACCTGAGGACTACCGCCCGCCATACCACTATGCCCCCAGGACTCACGAGACGAGTGGCGGCCATGCCCAGAACAGCCACCTCTCGTACAACCGGAACACACAGATTACAACATTCCCACCACCATTTGCTGCACCGTCTACATCTCAGCAGACGACGTACTACAACCAGGACCAGCAAATCAGTTGGCAGCAGAATTCAAAGCTGCTGTGTCTGAAGCAGCAGGGAACCGACAGTGGAATCGTCAAGAAGGAGCCAGATCACCAGCTCCAGGTGGACGTGCCAACACTGGCACGTTAAACTATTAAGGATCTCTGTACGATCAACCCTGAATTTATACCCCATTGTGACAAGGAGCCCGAAAGGACAAGACTACCCACAGGAGAAGAAGTGGAAGCATTCGTAAGAATGAAGCTCACAGCAGAAGCTGATGTACGAAGAAGAAGGAAACCAGCATCCAAATTGTCTAAATTTAATATCGGCGACCTTGTGCTCAAGAAAACATCTCCTGTCAGCAAGGCATGGGAGAATGTCACCAGGAAATTATTTTTGCTTTTCGACGGACCATATGTCATAACTGACATAGTTCAAGAGAACTGTTATGCTCTGGAAGACCCATCTACAGGCCGACCAGTAGGCCGGTATAATATTTCGCAGTTGAGAGCCTACAAGAAACCTGTGTCCCAGTGAACAAGTTCGACACAAGCTAGTGAAACACCTGTATAGTACGAGTATAGGTACTATAACAGCTGAGCGCAATCGGAATGTCTAGGTCAGAGCCAGGACCTGACCAGTATGAATGTGAAAGGTATTAAATGGTTACTGTGTAATTTGTTACGCCATGTGAGGCGTATTGCAACCACTGACAGGTACCTAATGTGTAGCGGAAGTGTGATATCCGCTTGGTACATTATCGTCGCGTCGATGCGGAAGTGCAATTCCCGCTTATTATTGCCTGTAGTGAGGTGAAGTGAAATGCCACCCACACAGATGTAATGAATCTTCGAATTTAATAGTGTATTATGTGTATAATATTGTTTGTCAGTTGGTCTGCGTTATTCTTCGTGTGAGTATAAGTTCACTAACAGTAATACCTGAATCTATGTAATGAGATGCGCCTATCTGTAAGTACTATCATACTAACTAGCAAAAAGAAATGTCAAGCTTGTGTGTTGTCGACTAACTTGTGTGAGAGAAGTATGGCCTAGCTGTGTAAACATGGGTGAGCACTGTTCTACAAAGCATCTAAGAAGCACATGAACACTTTGCAACTACTAGCATAATAATAATAAGGTTACCTTGAATTACTGATGTGGTTACTCCAATTTTTCCGAAGCACAACACACCACTGAATTTATTAAGAATCGCCGAGATTTTTTTTTTTGTTATTAAACACTGCTGGAGAAGAAGATGAAATAATAATAATAATAATAATAATAATAATTTTTTTTTTTTTTGCAAATTTAATACTTTTGTTCTACAAGAATTCTATGACTGAAGTAGGGCTTTGCAAACGATCTCATAGGGTTGCATTCTGCCCTGAATGCAGAGTAGAAAAGTATGCATTCCTTTCGCATACAAATCCACTCAGTATTAGAAAGCTATTTCTTTAAATTAACTTGATTTGGTTATTTTAAATAATGATATTTATGAAATGATAACGAGATATATACGAACGACTGTGACATTTATTGTGAAAAAAAAAAAACTATACAAAAGATTTTAATTTCATTCAACGTGGAACTTGAGATTTTGTTTGTTTATGTTTGTAATCGTCGAGTAGGCGAATATGATGTCAAACGAAGACCTGAAAAACTCAATGTCTAACAACTATGTCGCGGACTTAGTACACTGTTGCAGTAAATGTCAGCAGGCTGTATTATAAACAAGTACTAAGTTACTGCAAAATTGAGCCAGCCAGAAAAGAAAAATTTTTTGCAAGCTATCATGAAAGCATTTTTTTTTGTTTCACATAGATTTGTCAGGATAGAATTATCCTTTGCATCGAGATCATGAATCTCAAGTGATTTTAACAAGAAACAATTCCTATCAGAGAAATTTCTGAATGATATGAATACACAGTCAGGATCCTGCGAAGCCCGCATCGGATACCTGAAAACGAAACTAATGGTTGAGATGAGAGGGAAACTGCTATACACTTTCCAAACAGCTGTTTGCGTTATATGAGAACCCAGCTGATTACAGAAAGAAAAAAAAATACTACCTTGCGAGAAGTGGTAGAAATAAAAGTTCACCAGACACTCGAGTAAAATAAAAGAAAGAAAAAGAAAGGCCGCCTTCGCCGAGCGGTAAGCTGCGATAAAAGAGAGATAAAAGAGAAGGAAACACTGTGCGTTCCCTTTCCAAGCACAAGTTACACATGATGCGTGTACTTAAACGAAATCAAAACTATTGTTGATTTGTTTGCTAACATAAACAAATGCTTTTAATGATGTAATATATGAAATGTTCCTTGAAGTGATATTGTAAATATGATTTTATGTATATGATATGAGATGTTAGTGAGAATTATTAATTTTATCAATTGTTGATATTATGAAGTTATGAAAGATTGTGAGATGATGCTTATGGAAATGTACGAGATGCATAATGAAATTGTACATAGAATAAAACAGGTACAACCTGAAGGCATAAGGATGCTTAACAATGATGTAAACAAACCATTTCATTAACATGAAAATCAGTTTAGTTAGTTATGCTTGAATGTTATCTAGCTAATGATACCTATTGTTAAGATGTAACAATTTCACTTTGAAAGTTATTGAATGTTTAGCCTAAGTTACTATACTTATTATTTAATATCTGATGTTATTTGATCCCATTAGTTACTATTTGTTTTAATAGATTTAGTTTATACTGAACTGGCTTGTGGATAGGCTACGTTAAGCACAGAAGATGTCTTAGCCTGCCGACATTCGTGCGTTACAAGTGCACGATTCACACATGAGTGAAGAGTTTTAAGACTGTTTAATGACCGGGACACTTGTTAGTTAAAATGTACACAATACGGTTCGCAACGGCTGTGTACCTATCAGTGATGGGACCCGACGAGTGCGTCCTTGTGAGATGGCGGTTCCGCCGACACGAGCAGCACCGCAGACGTCCCGACGCCGCCTCTCACGTGTTCGTGGGGTAGGGCGGCAGCTGCAGCCGCAGTTCGCCGCGGAGCTAGGAGCCGTGGTGTCCGGTGCTGCGAGCCGCCACACGCCAAACCCGCCGACGTCTGGTGTGGAGCAGGTGTTGGTGTTGGCCGCTTTGAGGTCGGGCGCTGTCCCGATGCCTCCTCAGCCGCCGCCGGGGATGTCGTTTGCACCGCGGGTGGACGTTGATCCACTGCCGTGACGTGTCCTGGAGAACGTCACATTGTTGACTCACATGTACATACACCCGTTACAGCCATATGAGATTGCTACTTACAGTAAGTATGTCCTCCCACGTCCCTCTCAACAGGAGCGGCTCAAGGGAGTAGACGCCGTCGGAGAGCTGCAGCAGGTCCAGCAGAGAAGATTTTGCGCGGGAAAACCCGTGGACCATTCGAGCGCAGGTCTGCTAGCGGCGACGACACGATGCAAAGTGATTAAAATTGCGCGAATTGTCTGGTGTAACGGTCGAAAGGACGATAGAAAAAAAATAAATAAAAAGGAGGAGAAGAAGGAGCTCGGTCGCTCCAAGTTTTATTTTATGTGTGGTGCGCGCGCCGCTAGGCGACAAGGCTATTCGTTGTACACAGTGCGAGAGAGACGGTAAACTGCCAATCACATTGTACTGTTTTGAACAGGTCAACGATTGCAGTTCAATATGATTGACAAGGGCGGCAATTCTGTGCTGTTACTATTTTCATAATGCACAGAAAGTTATGACTTATTTTAATGATACTATTATTTATAAAGTCTTATTATTTTGATTGTTATTATTATTATTATTATGAAATTTTATTATTTAATTTGTATATTGTTCGCCCGCAAAAGTTATTTAAATATATTTTTATTAATTATGTATATCTACGAGAGCTATGCTCTATGACCTGAAATGGAATTATATGGACAGTCAATTGAGTATACCCCTCTAAGGACTAATGAACTTAACGAATAAACGATGATTTTATTCGGGGTATTACTTAAAGAAATTTTCATTGTTGGAAATTTTCGTTTTAAATTTACCGCATTTTTGTGTTTTCAATTGTATTAATAAGTGTTATTTACGGTATTTATATTGTAAATTACGCTAACCGATTTTGGTTTCGGCCAATGAGAGGCCGTGTTTTAGATGAGAGGCGTCTAGAACGTCTTAATTAATAAGGAGGTTGGTTGTATGAAGGCGTCTGATGCCGACGCAAAGGCGCGAGGCCTATTTTAAATTTGAAATATAGCTAGCTAGATTATGCCATCCGACACTCAGGATGAGCTTAAACGACGTATAAATAAATAATGTGTAAGATTATAAGGGCATATTCTGACGGATATGTTATTAGGAGTGAAAATCTGTAAGTAAAGATCTTGCATTTTGTATCGCCCATAGACATACCCAGCTGTATGTAATTTCGTCGTAAATAACTCCGATTTGACTACAAACTGATTAGTTTTCACGTAAAAGGTGTCAATTATCCTGAACTACGTCATGAATTGTTATTTCCAAGATTTAAATTATTATTTTATTTTGTGATACCCAGAGGTGAAATGGGAGTACAAGTTTCGTGTCTCTACCATATAAACTGAGTTAAGCCAAGGCAAATACGAACCCAAATATAAACATAAACAGTAATCATACTAATTATTAATTGTGCTATGATTTCAAACATTTTCTGGTATGTAAGAATGCGTCCGTAAAAAAATATCATTTGATTGATTTTCTAAACTTACACTAACGAACTTTTGTGAACGATTCATGTGTGCTACGTATTTTCCTGATGTTTTAATTTACATAAGCGCATATCCACGAGTCATGTTCAGTATCGTTAGGATTGTTTTTCTGTGATTTTTTTTTATCTAATTATATTAATATTGATTTTTATCTCTACACATATGTTAGTTGTCCCTGATGAATAGCAATTTTTATTATTAATAAAAACCTGAATTCTATCCCTATGTGTTGATATATGTTACCTAGCTACCTGTGTCCAAGAGTGTGTGTTTTATGATAAATAACATTTTTTTTGCATGTTTCTAAGGGTCAGAGTACAAGAGCATAACAGTACCATTGACACATATATATATGTCTATATATATATTTTGAAAAATAGTGACAGCCAGTGTATATCGTCCCGACAACACACACACAACAAAAGGGTCTATATATAAATAAACGAGTACTATTAATGGTACTGGCACCAGCAGTAAGAACACACCGAAGAAGTTTAGCAGCAGTATAGTATAGAAAGTGGCGCACATAAACGTGGGGCCCGAGTGTGTTGACACTGAGTTGTCACACCTTATTTCAAGTTGTCATTTGATCCTGCATAGTGTATCTAATCTAGTATAATAACATGGCACACAACCACCCCACATACTCGCTCAGGAGTCGGCGTGACAGTATGTGTGAAGACTGCGATAACACAGGGAATTCAGGAAGTGACACGGCGACATCATCAGCAGGGGGTTCACCAGGGAACACTTGTGTGGAGGGGCCTAGTGATCACTCTACCACCGTGACTGAGAGGTTAGGGCGGCCCATGTCACCGGCAACAGGGGAGCAGGAGGAAAGGGAGGCCACTGTCCCTAACATCACACCATTGCCAGATAATACTTCTACATCACCTGTGACACTGGAAGCACTCATGCAATTATTACGGCAGAGTAATACTCAACTAAATGCGAAATTAGAACAGAACAATACTCAAATGGGGAGGCTTACGACTGAGTTGGGAGCGCTGAGGGATCAGACCAACTCAGGATTAAAGAGCCTGGAACACAGCATTGAGGTTAGGCTGGCCCAGCAACACGAACAGGTCCAGCAGATATCTGAGCAGGTATCACAGAACAGTAGTCGTGTGGACAGTCTGGAGACTCATGTAACATCCATACGAAACATGATCTCAAATGAACACCAGGAACAAGCTAGTGCTAGGGAGGAGGTGCGAGGACATCTCCAGCATCTCGAACATAGACTGGAGGACATGGAGGTGGCTACTGCCACACTACGAGATAGAATCGAGCACCTTAGTGTACACCCCAGTCCCAGGAGTGAGTCAGCTGACCGCCAAGCTCATGTACTGTCACACACAGCCCCTGTGTCAACTGCACCGACTGCCCCAGTAGACAGGCAACCGTACCCCAGTGAGATGTACACAATTCCACTGCTACCCATCCACAATCATCCTACCGTTCAAATGGATCTGCCCAGAGAAACCCCTGTATTGAGCCCATCCAACATTGATGCGGCCACGCTCATGCACCATCCAGCTAAGCATTGGGCAGAAGCTATGCCCACGTTTGCTGGCAGAGCTACAGAGAACCCCATCCGTTTTCTGAAAAGATTTGAGGAATACACCTCAACCTTTCATTTGAGAGATACAGAGATACTGAAGTGTCTCAACAGCGCCCTGAAAGGACCGGCATTTTACTGGTGGGAGATGCTGAGTGCATCAACGCATAGTTACGCCCAGTTCCAGTCCCTGTTCCACAACCAGTATTGGAACATCCGAATACAGAGTCACCTCCGTGCACAGCTTCACACGGAGAAGTATGACCCAAGGAAGTGCGCGTCCTTGGAAGCGCATCTATCAGCAATGTTTGAGAAGACACGCTACTTGGATCAGCCCATGACGGATGATGAATTCATCGCGGCCATCCTCACGCAGCTTCCACTCAAGTATCAGAAGCAGTTGTCAGGCCTGCCGTACCGTGATGTGACAGAGTTCCGCGAGCGCCTTCTCAATTATGATAAACTTGAGAAAATGGACAGAGCACCCAATACCAAGGAGGAGAGTGAGAGGGTATCACAGCCCCACCGACAACAGCCAGTCCACAACTACTGGCAGAATCGCGAGGGAAAACCCAAGGAGCTCAGACAGGCAGCGGTAAACACAATGAACTGGCAGCCAAGAGGAGGAGGACCTAGCCGGAACGATCAATACCAGACAGGCTACAGGAAGACCCCCTATTACAAGAGAAAGACGTGGTGGTCCAACTCCAGGAATTACCACAGCGATGACGAAGCAAACCACCGCCGGAGGCAGGGGGACTACCGACACAACAAGCGAAGATCATTCTCGCCAGAGTCACGGCCACCCAGGGAGTCAGCAGACCGCCGCCGGAGAGCATCGTCAGAAGACGAGCTGGAGTACTGCAAGAAGTACCGCCGTACCGACGAGCCCCGCTACAACGGCAAACCTGAGGACTACCGCCCGCCATACCACTATGCCCCCAGGACTCACGAGACGAGTGGCGGCCATGCCCAGAACAGCCACCTCTCGTACAACCGGAACACACAGATTACAACATTCCCACCACCATTTGCTGCACCGTCTACATCTCAGCAGACGACGTACTACAACCAGGGACCAGCAAATCAGTTGGCAGCAGAATTCAAAGCTGCTGTGTCTGAAGCAGCAGGGAACCGACAGTGGAATCGTCAAGAAGGAGCCAGATCACCAGCTCCAGGTGGACGTGCCAACACTGGCACGTTAAACTATTAAGGATCTCTGTACGATCAACCCTGAATTTATACCCCATTGTGACAAGGAGCCCGAAAGGACAAGACTACCCACAGGAGAAGAAGTGGAAGCATTCGTAAGAATGAAGCTCACAGCAGAAGCTGATGTACGAAGAAGAAGGAAACCAGCATCCAAATTGTCTAAATTTAATATCGGCGACCTTGTGCTCAAGAAAACATCTCCTGTCAGCAAGGCATGGGAGAATGTCACCAGGAAATTATTTTTGCTTTTCGACGGACCATATGTCATAACTGACATAGTTCAAGAGAACTGTTATGCTCTGGAAGACCCATCTACAGGCCGACCAGTAGGCCGGTATAATATTTCGCAGTTGAGAGCCTACAAGAAACCTGTGTCCCAGTGAACAAGTTCGACACAAGCTAGTGAAACACCTGTATAGTACGAGTATAGGTACTATAACAGCTGAGCGCAATCGGAATGTCTAGGTCAGAGCCAGGACCTGACCAGTATGAATGTGAAAGGTATTAAATGGTTACTGTGTAATTTGTTACGCCATGTGAGGCGTATTGCAACCACTGACAGGTACCTAATGTGTAGCGGAAGTGTGATATCCGCTTGGTACATTATCGTCGCGTCGATGCGGAAGTGCAATTCCCGCTTATTATTGCCTGTAGTGAGGTGAAGTGAAATGCCACCCACACAGATGTAATGAATCTTCGAATTTAATAGTGTATTATGTGTATAATATTGTTTGTCAGTTGGTCTGCGTTATTCTTCGTGTGAGTATAAGTTCACTAACAGTAATACCTGAATCTATGTAATGAGATGCGCCTATCTGTAAGTACTATCATACTAACTAGCAAAAAGAAATGTCAAGCTTGTGTGTTGTCGACTAACTTGTGTGAGAGAAGTATGGCCTAGCTGTGTAAACATGGGTGAGCACTGTTCTACAAAGCATCTAAGAAGCACATGAACACTTTGCAACTACTAGCATAATAATAATAAGGTTACCTTGAATTACTGATGTGGTTACTCCAATTTTTCCGAAGCACAACACACCACTGAATTTATTAAGAATCGCCGAGATTTTTTTTTTTGTTATTAAACACTGCTGGAGAAGAAGATGAAATAATAATAATAATAATAATAATAATAATTTTTTTTTTTTTTTGCAAATTTAATACTTTTGTTCTACAAGAATTCTATGACTGAAGTAGGGCTTTGCAAACGATCTCATAGGGTTGCATTCTGCCCTGAATGCAGAGTAGAAAAGTATGCATTCCTTTCGCATACAAATCCACTCAGTATTAGAAAGCTATTTCTTTAAATTAACTTGATTTGGTTATTTTAAATAATGATATTTATGAAATGATAACGAGATATATACGAACGACTGTGACATTTATTGTGAAAAAAAAAAAACTATACAAAAGATTTTAATTTCATTCAACGTGGAACTTGAGATTTTGTTTGTTTATGTTTGTAATCGTCGAGTAGGCGAATATGATGTCAAACGAAGACCTGAAAAACTCAATGTCTAACAACTATGTCGCGGACTTAGTACACTGTTGCAGTAAATGTCAGCAGGCTGTATTATAAACAAGTACTAAGTTACTGCAAAATTGAGCCAGCCAGAAAAGAAAAATTTTTTGCAAGCTATCATGAAAGCATTTTTTTTTGTTTCACATAGATTTGTCAGGATAGAATTATCCTTTGCATCGAGATCATGAATCTCAAGTGATTTTAACAAGAAACAATTCCTATCAGAGAAATTTCTGAATGATATGAATACACAGTCAGGATCCTGCGAAGCCCGCATCGGATACCTGAAAACGAAACTAATGGTTGAGATGAGAGGGAAACTGCTATACACTTTCCAAACAGCTGTTTGCGTTATATGAGAACCCAGCTGATTACAGAAAGAAAAAAAAATACTACCTTGCGAGAAGTGGTAGAAATAAAAGTTCACCAGACACTCGAGTAAAATAAAAGAAAGAAAAAGAAAGGCCGCCTTCGCCGAGCGGTAAGCTGCGATAAAAGAGAGATAAAAGAGAAGGAAACACTGTGCGTTCCCTTTCCAAGCACAAGTTACACATGATGCGTGTACTTAAACGAAATCAAAACTATTGTTGATTTGTTTGCTAACATAAACAAATGCTTTTAATGATGTAATATATGAAATGTTCCTTGAAGTGATATTGTAAATATGATTTTATGTATATGATATGAGATGTTAGTGAGAATTATTAATTTTATCAATTGTTGATATTATGAAGTTATGAAAGATTGTGAGATGATGCTTATGGAAATGTACGAGATGCATAATGAAATTGTACATAGAATAAAACAGGTACAACCTGAAGGCATAAGGATGCTTAACAATGATGTAAACAAACCATTTCATTAACATGAAAATCAGTTTAGTTAGTTATGCTTGAATGTTATCTAGCTAATGATACCTATTGTTAAGATGTAACAATTTCACTTTGAAAGTTATTGAATGTTTAGCCTAAGTTACTATACTTATTATTTAATATCTGATGTTATTTGATCCCATTAGTTACTATTTGTTTTAATAGATTTAGTTTATACTGAACTGGCTTGTGGATAGGCTACGTTAAGCACAGAAGATGTCTTAGCCTGCCGACATTCGTGCGTTACAAGTGCACGATTCACACATGAGTGAAGAGTTTTAAGACTGTTTAATGACCGGGACACTTGTTAGTTAAAATGTACACAATACGGTTCGCAACGGCTGTGTACCTATCAGTGATGGGACCCGACGAGTGCGTCCTTGTGAGATGGCGGTTCCGCCGACACGAGCAGCACCGCAGACGTCCCGACGCCGCCTCTCACGTGTTCGTGGGGTAGGGCGGCAGCTGCAGCCGCAGTTCGCCGCGGAGCTAGGAGCCGTGGTGTCCGGTGCTGCGAGCCGCCACACGCCAAACCCGCCGACGTCTGGTGTGGAGCAGGTGTTGGTGTTGGCCGCTTTGAGGTCGGGCGCTGTCCCGATGCCTCCTCAGCCGCCGCCGGGGATGTCGTTTGCACCGCGGGTGGACGTTGATCCACTGCCGTGACGTGTCCTGGAGAACGTCACATTGTTGACTCACATGTACATACACCCGTTACAGCCATATGAGATTGCTACTTACAGTAAGTATGTCCTCCCACGTCCCTCTCAACAGGAGCGGCTCAAGGGAGTAGACGCCGTCGGAGAGCTGCAGCAGGTCCAGCAGAGAAGATTTTGCGCGGGAAAACCCGTGGACCATTCGAGCGCAGGTCTGCTAGCGGCGACGACACGATGCAAAGTGATTAAAATTGCGCGAATTGTCTGGTGTAACGGTCGAAAGGACGATAGAAAAAAAATAAATAAAAAGGAGGAGAAGAAGGAGCTCGGTCGCTCCAAGTTTTTTTTTATGTGTGGTGCGCGCGCCGCTAGGCGACAAGGCTATTCGTTGTACACAGTGCGAGAGAGACGGTAAACTGCCAATCACATTGTACTGTTTTGAACAGGTCAACGATTGCAGTTCAATATGATTGACAAGGGCGGCAATTCTGTGCTGTTACTATTTTCATAATGCACAGAAAGTTATGACTTATTTTAATGATACTATTATTTATAAAGTCTTATTATTTTGATTGTTATTATTATTATTATTATGAAATTTTATTATTTAATTTGTATATTGTTCGCCCGCAAAAGTTATTTAAATATATTTTTATTAATTATGTATATCTACGAGAGCTATGCTCTATGACCTGAAATGGAATTATATGGACAGTCAATTGAGTATACCCCTCTAAGGACTAATGAACTTAACGAATAAACGATGATTTTATTCGGGGTATTACTTAAAGAAATTTTCATTGTTGGAAATTTTCGTTTTAAATTTACCGCATTTTTGTGTTTTCAATTGTATTAATAAGTGTTATTTACGGTATTTATATTGTAAAT
This sequence comes from Bacillus rossius redtenbacheri, assembly GCF_032445375.1. Lineage (NCBI taxonomy): Eukaryota > Metazoa > Arthropoda > Insecta > Phasmatodea > Bacillidae > Bacillus > Bacillus rossius. The sequence continues at coordinate 4,929,644 of NC_086334.1, forward strand.
TACGCTAACCGATTTTGGTTTCGGCCAATGAGAGGCCGTGTTTTAGATGAGAGGCGTCTAGAACGTCTTAATTAATAAGGAGGTTGGTTGTATGAAGGCGTCTGATGCCGACGCAAAGGCGCGAGGCCTATTTTAAATTTGAAATATAGCTAGCTAGATTATGCCATCCGACACTCAGGATGAGCTTAAACGACGTATAAATAAATAATGTGTAAGATTATAAGGGCATATTCTGACGGATATGTTATTAGGAGTGAAAATCTGTAAGTAAAGATCTTGCATTTTGTATCGCCCATAGACATACCCAGCTGTATGTAATTTCGTCGTAAATAACTCCGATTTGACTACAAACTGATTAGTTTTCACGTAAAAGGTGTCAATTATCCTGAACTACGTCATGAATTGTTATTTCCAAGATTTAAATTATTATTTTATTTTGTGATACCCAGAGGTGAAATGGGAGTACAAGTTTCGTGTCTCTACCATATAAACTGAGTTAAGCCAAGGCAAATACGAACCCAAATATAAACATAAACAGTAATCATACTAATTATTAATTGTGCTATGATTTCAAACATTTTCTGGTATGTAAGAATGCGTCCGTAAAAAAATATCATTTGATTGATTTTCTAAACTTACACTAACGAACTTTTGTGAACGATTCATGTGTGCTACGTATTTTCCTGATGTTTTAATTTACATAAGCGCATATCCACGAGTCATGTTCAGTATCGTTAGGATTGTTTTTCTGTGATTTTTTTTTATCTAATTATATTAATATTGATTTTTATCTCTACACATATGTTAGTTGTCCCTGATGAATAGCAATTTTTATTATTAATAAAAACCTGAATTCTATCCCTATGTGTTGATATATGTTACCTAGCTACCTGTGTCCAAGAGTGTGTGTTTTATGATAAATAACATTTTTTTTTGCATGTTTCTAAGGGTCAGAGTACAAGAGCATAACAGTACCATTGACACATATATATATGTCTATATATATATTTTGAAAAATAGTGACAGCCAGTGTATATCGTCCCGACAACACACACACAACAAAAGGGTCTATATATAAATAAACGAGTACTATTAATGGTACTGGCACCAGCAGTAAGAACACACCGAAGAAGTTTAGCAGCAGTATAGTATAACCTCCTTGTTCGTATTACTTAAAATCAAAGATAAACAATGATAAACAGCTTTAACACGCATTTTAACTTGGCGCCGTTAAGATTCACATTCAATCGGTGTGCAATTATGAACTATGACATTAAAACATTTACAAAATGAACAGAAATGTACAGGAAATGGCCAATTTAGCCTGAAGAGTTCATATTTAGTCCTTTCCAACTGGTATTTTAACCGCAAAATAATCCATGGTACAATATTAATTAAGTCTATAAGAGCTGGGTTAAACTACCATGAATAATCCAAAGAGCATGTATACATAGAGTATCCCAGTTTGCATATCGAAATGCTGTCTTTCCAGTCGGTGGCTGTGAATAAAATTAATTAATTATTAAATTAACTTTTCAGCATGGACTGTGCGACATGTTATCGTACAATGGTTAGCGTATTTTTTTTATTATGAGAAATATTGATTTTTTTTTCCATTTACTCTATGTAAACAACTTCATTGGTTTATCAGCCAGAACAGACGTCGGTATTCGTAAGGCCGACACTCCTGACGTAGCTTTTCACGACCGAGATCTTCGACTGGTAATTGGCGTTCCCAGTTGTCTTATATTGCCCAGTTAACTCGGCGCTGTCAGTAGAAATCGGACAGCTCAGCCCGAACGGACAGTTTGGATCGAATTGAGGCCCTCTGCACACACGACCATTATTGTGGTTGCTGTTGATGTATCGTTTCGTCGTAGAATACGGAAGAAACTCTGCATGTTGCAACTGCAGTTGCACTTTAAGTTAGAGAAAGGAAAACAACATAGCAAAGTAAGCAAAGAGTTTAAACAAATATGTCGGCCACGTCATCCAGCTGATGTACTATGGACTGACAGTTTGGACTGGCGAGACGCTGTTTCCACACACGTAAGTTCGGGCTGAGTTTGTTGGGGTGGAGGGGGGGGGGGGGGGGGGGGGGGCTGTAAGAATATGAGGCTGCGGGTTATAAGTAGGCTTTCACCTCTAGTGCCATGACCTTTGCTCGTGTTTGTACCAGCTGAAAATGAAGAAAACCTTCTATTGAAAAGTTTTATCGGGCTGCCAGGTTGAGCATTGTTAGCTCCTCGGTCCCAAAACGAGAGTGCTGTTACCTTCCATTGTCGTAGTGTTCCATTATTCATATTTGCTCTTTCTTTCGTGTTACACAAGTCGAATGAACGCATATCAGTTCCTTGACGTGTTTCGTTTGAATGTTTAGGTATTTACGATTTTAAATTTCTTCGGACACATACACGAGGAATAACTGTTAAAATTTCGCAGTCAAAGCGAATAAAAAAAAAAATGGGTGCACGTACTTACGTACGCGCGTTATAATTTATACAAGTATAAATTCTCCAGAAAGTGTGCAATTTGGATTTTGAAATCTCAAAACTTAAAAATATGATTTTTTCATTATTATTTTTACAAGTTACCTACAGTATTATGCACATTATTGCTGTTGTGATTGTTCCTAAAAAATATATTATATTAAAAAGTTCACATTCACGGAGGTGAGATTATGGTAACGGAGGTGATAATAGAGTTCATAGAGTAGAGTTAATCTCTAGAAGCCAGTATAATAAATAACCACAGACAGACAGAAAATGTACCTATAATATTAAGACACAATTACGATAATTTACATAAACTTAAATTTCAAATTTTGATGTTAGCAAGTAATTTGCACTGTTAAATCAGCCTCCGATTTCAAGTTTCTATTCAGTATTAAAACTTACTAGTAATAATTTGAAAAATTGCAATACACACACACACACTGGTCTCACAAATTAAAAGTATTTTAAATACATTTCATTAAAGGTTTTCATAGCCTTCCAGATTATTGCTGAATAAATACTGCCCACGATTGTTCACCAAAGGTTGTTCAATAATTTGGACTATATCTATTCTTGCAACAACAGAAGTATCCTCAACTTCAGGAAATATAAATTTCTTAGATTTTGTCCTTTTTAGTCATTCTGAAATGTAGAACAAACTGTAATTAGCTTACTAGATCCCGCAAATACAAAAACTATTTTTTTTTACAAATATATTTACAATTAGGCCTGTACAGTTAAAGTAATAACAAATATTTAAAATTTAAATTAAATATTATTAGTGAAAGTAAACTTTGCATACATTTCTTGAAGCATCACTCCAGAAAAATTGTTCTGCATATGAATACGTACATTTAAGAAGCTTGTGACATTTCATGTTCAATATTTTTTTATTTTTTTAAACACTGCATTGTAGATTTTGCAAAATAGTGATTATTTATACTACAGTTTTGAACAATGGAAGTGTCTGTTACTATAATAACCTTAATTGTAGGTCACAAAGAAGAATTGAACATCCATTTAATAGCAATGAATCTTTAAGAGCATGTTAAAATGGCCATACATAAATATATTAAGCCTGAAATATACTTTAATGCTTGATAATTATTTATGTGATGTAATAATGTGTACATAATGTTTTACTCACAAAAATAACAAAATTAAAATGTTGAAAAATGTTACTCCGTTACTTCTTCTCACCTCCGTGAATATTGCAAGTAACGGAGGTGAGGGTAACGGAGGTGAGAATTTTAAACTTGAAGTTAAATAATTATGGCATATTTGAGGTTAGGACATTTGTGTTTGTTGATATCACTTTTATTCACCACATTATTACATTTATCTATAGAATGAAAGTTAAATACAATGTTTCTTACCTTAAAATAATTATCACGGAGGTGAGAACTTCAAAACACAATATCCATATTTCATACTACAAACTTCAGAAAATACACATTTGAAACAACTTACTAAACTGCATTTTTAAGAGTAAACAAATTGACTACCACACCTTGTTTTTGTCTACAGATTGTTGCTTGCAATGCACTCTATAATAAATTATTACAGTTTCAAGTCTTACTGATGGATGTAAGAACCTGTGTGAGGGACAAACATAAAACACCCAATATAATTATGAAATAAATAAATTATGCACTTTATTTTATCAACAAAAACTTGTTTAGAGGTATACATTATGGCAAATAAATAAAAGCAGATAAAAATTGTGCCATTCAAATAAAGTGAACTGATAAAAGTGCTTAGTTGTCGGCGGGGACAAGCCACGGAGGTGAGATATTGCACACTTTGTGACAAATAAAATATGAGATTATATTTTATTTAGGTTTTATACAGGTTTTTTTAAATTTTATTGGTTTCCATTGAATTTATGTTGCAATTTCAAGCATTAAAAATATATTATAATACTCTGAAACTGACCGGGACTGAAATTGCACACTTTTTGGAGAATAACCCACTTACTTGGCGTAATATAAAAACTAACTTTTAATTTGGCATGCAAATAATTAATTAATAGAAATAAAAATAATAAAAGGACTGCAATTATAATATAAATACGGTTGGTAAAGTATAAATTCAATTATATTTTAAACTAAATTATATAAAACTCAGTATTCGAAATTAATATAAAAATTTGTATAAATTTAATTATTTCATTTAGTAAAATAATTGAGATACATTTTAATTAATAATTACAATCAATAGATATGTTGAATGTCTATTCTAAATTATAATGCAAGTAAATACGGAACATAACCTCACAAACACTCCCATGAAAACGGCCAGGAGACTACTAACCCTCCACAGACACTCCTTACCAGCGACAAAAGAAACTTACAAGCAACCTGACATCGTTATACATACGGGAATTTAACATCACTTTTATAAATCCACTTAAATATACACTTGAAAAAGTTTATTAACACAATTTCTATCACTGATATTCACAATCAATATATATATATATTTTAAATTATATGGACCAGTATTCAATATCAATCATTTAAGTATAAGATTTAAAAGCACATGTATAATTTTTATGTCCATGTAACCTTTTTTCACCCTGTGAAAATTTCGTTGCATGGTGCGCATGCATCGTAAAAATTCACTCTCATTATTTTTTTTTTTTTTTTTCATAATGCGCCTAAGGAAGTTTAACTTCAAAAAGCGCATTATCTTTCCTTCATTTACTACTGTATGTGATGCAAGAAAACTGTCTTAGTGGGACCACAAAATACACCTTTTTAATGGAGAGGCCTTTGGATGCTATTTTATATATTGATTACAGTTAAGTCTCGAAAAAACTGCTCTCACGTGCTTAGGCAATTATTTCTTGCATGATCGTTTTTAAAATTCCGTTTGCCAGCGACAAGAGTTTATAAATTGGAGCACGAAATCTAGCCCGACTATACAAAAAGGGAAATTTGACTTTCAGATGTGACAGATAGTGAACAGTTTAAATGGGGGTTGGTTACATGATTGGATTAAGAATGCTGGATAAACACGTTCTACGAGTTCTATTTTTTTTTTACATTAGTTAACATTGCTAGGTTACGAATGTATGATTATTTTTAGTACTAAGGTCATTTCTCGAAAAAAAAAAAAAACTGCTGCCCTGAAGATGGCTTATGCAATGTCGACCGAAGACATTGGGAGAAGGGTTGTTTGCAGTTGCTACGTGCTAGTTTTCTAGTAGTTATTGCATGTTCATGGTCTCATTTGAATACAAAGGCTTTGGTCACGAGGAAAGACGGCTGCGCCGTCAGCACTTTGCTTCAAATGTTATATCAGCATACGTTTTGAAAACTACTGTTTGGGTGGGACACCTATACATATACAGTCATACGGAACACCGTTAAAACCATTTTTTTATAGCTTCAACATACGATACTTTCTTAACAAACTAAACCACGATAAACTGTTCGATATTTCGACTTGGCGGATTTGGTAGCATAGATGTAATTATGATTACGTCTGTGGTGTGTGCCAACGTTATCATCCTAATGTCACAGCATTACATGCGTACATAGGCGTGCCTACAGGGGGGGCCAGGTGGGCCATGGCCCCCCCTAATGTAATCACTCATATCGGCATTTTCTCTAATGTGTTTGTTAATATTCGTATATTTCTGGCACTTTGACACTCAAACTGTTTTTCAGTGTTGCAGCGTGCTAATTAACAATATTTTTAAACATTTTATCGTTCTGGAAATACAGCCGCCTTAGTTTATTTAAAACACGTGGTCCCTTAAAATGGCCAAACAAAAAAAATATTTTAAGAGGTTTGTTAAAGTTCTGTTGTCTGAATTGCTGTGTTTGAATTCACTAAAAAGAAGTTCATTTCAAAGGTAGATCTGGACCAAGCTATTGGAAAATTTGAAGGAGAAAAATGTGTAAGTACCCTTTAAACATTGTCTATGAAAAAAAAACATATTTTCAAGATCGTTAAAATTATACGGATATAAATATTAACTAGTAAACATATCTCGTTGATACTGCACAAAAATATAAACACGGCGATGAGTGAATGTATTTAGGCTATTTAACATTCTAAATTCAGCTTCTGATTTAAAAATTTAGCAGGGCCCCCCCTAATGGAAATGTCTGGGCACGCCTATGCATGCGTATTGCCAGAAACAAAAGAACAAACGCTGTTGCGTCACGCGGTCCGATAAGTAAAGTTCGCATCACGCTGTTCCGCGGGCGTTCGCGGCGCGCGTCACCCGAGTGGGGATTTGCAAACAATGGCGAACACACGTTCGCCTGGCACTGCAGCGCACGCACACCTTGTTTGTTCCTGCTTCGCTTGAGGGTGATAGCTGTTTCGATCCCTTCTCACACTGTCACGTGAAGCGTGAAGTCCAGTATTCCACGAAAACGCGTCACTCATAGTAATCAATATTAAATATTGTAAAAAAAAATTGGTTGTCTGTAAAGTCGGTTTACGGACGATAGTTTAACGTGACAACGTCATAACAAAACATTGATGAAATGATTGCGTACTTTTATGAATAAAATTGAATAATTTTTATTGAACTATCACTATTTTGTATGGATACAAAGAAGGAGTGAAATGAAATCTACAATTTAATTGATAAACTTACTTTTATTTGCACTCATTAATTCAATTATGTTTATTACTTTAACGAAAAGATTATTTTTACTATAACTTTTATACATGTTTGCTATTTAACTTCTTCCAATCTGTGTTATTCTGTTAAAGGAGACGATGATAGGAAAAGTAGGAAACGAATGGGAGTGTTTCAAGTTTAATGTGCCTCGAAAAAGTCAAATCGATGGTTGTTCCAATCGAGTGGAAGAGAGATAGATGCGTAACGGGACAATGTGCGTAACGGGACACTTTTTCGTGCGTGCAGCCGGCGTTCATCGATTTATTAGTTGTCACGTCAAAATCAAAATTAAAAATTAAAGCCACACATAAAATGACAATGAAAACATGAGAACCCCTGTGTTCAGCAACCTCTGGTGTGTAAGCAGTTGTGTCCCGAACAGAGTCCTGTTAAACTGGAGGAGCTAGTACAAGATATAGGCCATCTATTGGATCACCATACACGAAGAAATAAATCGTTATCTGCAAGGGAACAAATATTTGTCTCTCTACATTTGTTGGGAAATGGCGGACAGTACCATGCAGCTGGAGATATGCATGGTATTTCCAAAGCAACAGTACACAGATGTATCAAAACATTTGTAAATGCTGTCAACGAAATCATTTTTATCAGCATACACTTCGCAAATATAACCTACAAATTCGTTACATAATCAAAACACGAACAATAAACAGCTGACTCGTAAACTTGTAGGTATGTGTTACAAGTGCACCAACTTCTACAAGTCAAGCAACTTTCTTTGTGAAAGACTTCAGATTCACACTTGTAAGAAATTCCCTTGTAACTTGTAACTAATAACTTGTAGACTTGTAGTTTTATGAAATAGGCCACAGGGCTCCAAGGGCAAGCTCCGTCATCTCCGCGAGCGGTCGAGTCACTGTCTGTTCGCGGCGCACTTGAGTTGCCACTTCCAGACATCTTCCCGTCGTTTGTCAGCGATTTGCCCTTCATTCCATCGAATGTACTTCAAGTCACTGCAAGGTGTGAGGTTCGTTGCAAACTGAACATGTTTTGAAATCCATGCTCAGCTCGTCTTGTCGATCACGCAAAACTGTCGGGAACGTACAACACGGTACTTTAGCGCCATTATGTTGCCAAACAAAACATTTTTACTTTCTTTATTGAGTAATTGGAGTCGTGGATCACGTTCCATGGTTGCCAGCAGTTTGACGTGACGCAACAAGTTATATTTGACCAACCCCCTCCTTTCTTTTTTCATTTTTCTTGGACCACTTCGCAAGCTCTTGGTATTCTATCAAAACACGTTATAATGATTTGATTTGTGTCATTTATTAGCGTGTTATTTTTACCGCTAGGCTTTTTATAATGTTTTTTCAATTTTTTTTATTTAGTTAGTTTTATTTTAGGTTCAAACTTTCTAATACACATCGTCGGCTGTATGACGGGGTTAGATGAACGTCATAAGTACGACGGGCGTGTCATAGCTAGGGACCGGAAAAATTCGCGGATTCAATGACCTCTAGGATAGCCTCCATTATCCTCTGAATTTCTCAAGTAAACACGCGTGTTCATTGGGTACTAAATTGTGAGGCGTCTCCACTGGGCAGCTTGTGATTCGACGCTTCTTTGGTCGTTAGTCTCTCATTGGCCCAGAGAGCTCCAGTTAAACTGCGAGCCAATAGCAGAACCAACAGAATTGTACACATGTTGGAATTTCAGCCTATCACGAAATGAATCCGCGAATTTTTCCGGTCTCTAGCTCATAGCGATGACGCCTCAACGAAAGACGACTTTCATGACGCGTCGTCCCCATGCCGGGGTCGGGCGGTGCAACCCCGAGGACGTAACCAGCGTCCATACAGTTTATCCCTGCGTCTGGACTCTCCAGGTATTGGAAATATCGATTGTCTACTTTTTTTTTTTTTTAAAAAAAGCTCGAGTGGAGCCATTGGTTAACCGTCAGATTAGGCCTGCCACACACGCTCCGGTTTTCCTCAGAGGTCTGCCTCAAGGTACAGAACCTTAAGTTAGACCGGAGTGTGTGTATGTTATTGTACCTTGAGGTTTCCTGGAAAGAGGCGACCGGAGTGAAAATCTTAAATAGGTACCTTCGTTCGCCTCAAGGTACGCCCCCCTTCCTCAACACGTTTCCGGTGCGTGTGTACCAAAGATCAGGCAGACATTGAGGCGACATGTCAATGCCTCCCCCCCCCCCCCCCCCCCGCTACATCCGCGAGTGAGGTTAGTCCGAATACTATCTGTGGTAACCATTTCTTCTCAAACACGCGAAGTATTGGAGGAATTTATAAATCTGTACAAGGATTCTCCTTGCTTATGGCAAGTAAAGCGAAAGAATATCATGTTCGCTGCATACAGACGATTAGTGGAAAAAATGAAATAGAGCCTGCTGCCAACAAAGATATAGTAACTAAAAAATTAATAATTTTAGAAGCAACATCCGCAAAGAAGCGAAAAAAGTGAAGAATTCTAAGAAAAGTGGAAGTGGTGCCGACGAAGTTTATGAGCCGACATTGTGGTATTTCAATCTGTTTGATTTCCTTTTGGATGTCCTATTTCCCAATTATTGGTGTCTCAAGCGACAGGAGTTTCAAGTACGTATCTTAGTCCATCCTAAAGTAATTATGCCAATCTTTTGGCGCGAATATCAGCTCATTCAACAAATTTACGGTTGAATATTTTTGTCTTTTTTTTACCAGTCTTTGCGCCATACTTTTTGTTTCACTTTCTGTGTCTTCATTTTCCCCGTTGCTATAAGCAATCCAACGACAGCGAAAGCATCGTCCTTTTACGCCATATTTGCAGGTATGCTACTGACACATAGGCCTCAAGGTAACTCTAGGAGACCCGATCGTGTGGACGCAACCCCCCCCCCCCCCCCCCCCCCTTATTTCAGGTCTGCCTTGAGGCAGAGCACCTTGAGGCTCACCTCTGAGGAAAACCGGAGCGTGTGTGGCCGGCCTTAGGATATTATAGTACTTATAGTATTATTAATAATAACAACCGCCTCAAGACTTGTTTTATTGCCAGGATGCCCGGTACAATTATTTCAAATCGCTGAAAGGTATATCCATGTACATTATCGATTTTATTATACCTGCCAAGTTTATTTTCGTCAGTTATTATAAAAGCGATTGGGGGCGGTAACGTATTACCGTAAAAGAACGCAATAAAATTGAACACAATTAATTTTTTTCTACTGGTATTCATTATTTAATTCATACCTTAAATACCGCCACAAAACATTTTAATATTTAATTATAAGTGTCAACGCTCTCTATGAATTTTCTAAAGAACTTGCTAGCTGCACTAGCGCTATCACTCGTGTCGACTTGGGAACCCGTCAGGCCGGACGTCGCTCAGCTGACGGACGGCTGATCCTCACCTTGGCCCGACTGTGGCCTTGGCGCGGAATGGGTGGGGGGAAGGGGAAGGGGGGGGGGCCGATTGTCTGAGAGCGCGCCACGGCTCTTTCTCTCCCAGTGTCGCGGTGTCAGCAGCAACGTGAGTGCCGGTGTCGAGTTGTCGAGTGCTGCTGTAGCCGGCCCAGCGGAGGACCTAACTGCAAGCCAGCTGCACGGTGAGCGCGACACGCATTTCACGTCACACGTTACGATGTTCGCGGTGATGAGTTAGACCCATCTCTTCTGCTCACGTCCGTGTCGGTGCACAATGCCCGCCTGGAAGCGCATAACGGTTTGGAAAGCTTCAGAAGAAACCACTTCAAGATATCGTATCGGTGTCTTTTGTTTGCGAAAAACATTTGAGAATACACTTGAGGGCGGATAAGTAGCTCGTTTCCGCATTTCGTATTTAATCTGTATTTTTAGAAGAGTGCAAACGCGTGTATTCAGAACCATGGCCCCCACAGGGGGGGGGGGGGGGGGCTGGGTGGACCCCTGGGTCCAGGGCCCAGCCCCGTTTATTTTTAAATGTTTAACTATTATAATTTTTTACCAACTAGGAAAACATATTGAATATTTTATAAATAAAGCTTAGTTTGGACTTGTTAAAATAGTAATCATAATTATACCCTGTATTTTCAGGTTAAATAACAGTCTACAAATATTGTAGGTAAGAAATAATCATGCAGTTATAATGTAGCACGTGACTGTAAAATTGCGGGACGGGGGCGTCTCCTATCCTGTGTTCAGGGCCCGTAATCGAATGTGGGGGCCACGTTCAGAATAATTTTTAGACATGAATCACCCGGTAGAAATTCTTGAAAGCACCCAATGACCCTGCATTACATCTTCATCTTCATCTTCATTTCTCCGTCATATACTGTTATGGTTGCTGCTCAGATGTCATGGTTGCCCTAAGCACGACGAGAAGACTGCGCGCCAGTTCAGAGAGCCTTGGGCTTATAGGCAATGCCGCGCTAGGAACACCAAATAGTATACGGGACCATGCCATCAGGATTAGGGAGAGACTTGGTTACGTCTGTTTTTTTCTTGACTCTGGTATGATTATCCATGATAGTTTTTTTTTTACTGCGTCCTTTGAGGGGCAAGTTGTCGTGCAATAGCTTTGTTACGTAATCTAAATTACACTTTACCTCCGGGATTCGAATGCCGCAGAAATTAAGGCGTGCGTGGGTTGTTAAGTTTATTGTAGCCCGTGAGTGCATGCAACGATACAAGCTATAATTTTAATTTTTTCAAGTAACATTTCTTCTCCGCCTTACATTTAAATATACTTTAATTTTCTCGACATAGCTAATAAATAAGAGAAGGCAGTTTGAAATTTTTTTATAGTGTGTTAATTGTTAGTACGCCCAGTTTTTTCGCTTTCAAATATCACGCATTTTAATAAGGTTGTTGTTCGAGTGGAAGGAATATCGGGACGCTGGGAAAGGGGTGTTGAAAGACGGGGGATAGAGTTAGCTGTGTAACTGTATTCTTTCAGGTTTTGGACAGGATTAGAGTCGTGTGTATTTTTAGACATGTATTTTCCGCGAATTCTTTTGAAACCATGCACAATGCTACACATCTCTACACACTTGCACAGCGAGAGTCCTGTTTTGCTTTGCTTTTGATGAGAAGCGTGTACTGGTGAGGAATGTTGTGAAGTCCTTCCGTAAATGAAATAAATCAGTTCACATTCGTAAAAAAAAACCCTACTTAAGAGTTTATTTCTATTCATTATACCGCAGATGTCTGTTGATGCACCAGGATTCCAGCTGTTTCTTGTGAAGCAGTACTTAATAGACGTGTGTGCTCTGCCGAAGGGGGGTCTGGCATGTCATTCCACAGATGGCTTGCCAGGTTTTGTCAATGCTGACAAATAATCCTCCTGCACAGTATTTAAAAAGTGTAACAAGTGAGTCGCAAATTTTAATTTTAATATTTGGGGGGGGGGGGGGGGTGCAAATGTGTTCTAATTTGTACAGGTGCCGAAGTCGGTAATATCTCCTTTGTAGAGCAAATAGAGATGTGTTTGTTCCGGGTTATGAAATTTTATACCAAGATTTCTGCAATTTCGGCAGTTGGATATGGGGTAATTATTTAGCTTAATATCTTTAGGATTAATAATTTTATTAATATTTTTTCTGCGTTCATGTATACACGTTTTGAAGCGTTTAATTTTAACAGTTTTGAATGCGCCAATTGTGTAACGAACTTTCGGCTTCGTTTATTGTTACCGCTGCATGCGAGATTTCATCAGCAGGCGCGGTATCGTCAAAATACTGATGACATTTGCTTGAAGTTTTGAAGCATTGTGGCATCCCTAATATAAGAATATAAAATAAAAGAGGCCCTAATATAGAGCCTTGTGGCACTTCCAGCATAGTATGCTTTTTTACTTGACGCTAGTTCTCCTGCATTGGAGCATACATAGGGTTACCAGACGTCCGGCAAAAGGAGGACATGTCCTCCTTTTTATGTATTTTTTTGCGTCCGGGCGGATTTTCCTTAATGCTCCAAAATGTCCGGCTTTTTTATAAAGTGAGATAATTCCTGCAGTTACACTCTGAGTAAAGCGCGCGGTGCGCACTAATGCGCTGTCCGCAGAGTTACCCCACTAGTAAGTAGTTCAATGACAGCTTGACAGGTAGCAGCACATGCAGAAGCACGTGTTTTTAATATGCTGTATATGCGTAGTTTGTTTGATTCTTTATAGGTACTGAAACTGTATTAAATGCCAAAACATTGTAAATTATCGTACTCCATTGTAATTAATTCATGGCTTTTTAAGAAAATATATTGTCCTCCTTTTTAGTGAAATGCCCTCTTTTTGCGAGATGAATGTCCTCCTTTTTTATTATCAGTGTCTGGTAACCCTAAGCATACACGAACTTGCTGTTGCCGGTCTGATAAATAGTCCTTTAACCACGCCAGCTGGCACTAGACAACCTGAGTAATTCGTGATTCCAAACTGTGAAACGCTTTCGTAAAGTCTAGGAACAACGAAATGGCTACGTTTTGAGTCTCCTATATATATATAATATATGCATATATATACTATATGCATATATATACTATATGCAAAGATGCACACTTGTCATGTTTACATCAGACGATTTAGACAATTCTATTGGCAAATTGGAAATCGATGATGGGGCCATGTGTAGAAGAGAATCAGTCTATGTTAAATAATGTTGGAACCAAATAACCAATTCGTAACTACTTTCGATGTTCGATGTACATCTTCGGTTATATCCTTACCAACCGTGTTTATGATATCACTGGAATCCTTTTCATTATTTAAATTTATGTTAATTGTTTTCATGTGCAGAATTAGTTAAAGTTTTGATTACGCCAAGTAATTATTAACTTCCTACGCGCGCACGTCAGTTTGTGTGAACGGCCCTTGATGCGGCCAGGCCAGAGCAGCGAGCCGAACAGGTCGTGTCGTGGGAAAGTAACAGAGGAAGCCGGCTACTGACGTCACGTCACCACAAGCGCGCGCGCCACGAGCTGAATAAACTTAACAGCTGATTACAGCCCGCTTGCCCCGATCGCACACTGCGGCGAGCAGAACTTCAGGCAATCAAGATATCCGAGGTGCGTCTGTTTTACGATAAGCACTGGAGAACACGCTTTTAGGGCAGATGAGTAGTTCTGTTACCGTATTTAGTTTTTGACGTGACAACGTCTAATAAATCGATGAACGCCGGCTGCACGCACGAAAAAGTGTCCCGTTACGCACATTGTCCCGTTACGCTCATTGTACGCTTGCGCCGCATCTATCTCTCTTCCACTCGATTGGCCTATGCGTACGAGGAGAAGAAAGACAGCGGCAGCACACAACTTACATCTACACGTGAACTATTCCGTCGACTGGTTATAAAGTGGAGTGAAAAGTAAATGTGGTTTTCATTGCTTATTACAACAATAATTTCGGCAATAAAGGTTGATTATTCTTGCATTTTAAAAATCTGATTACTAGGATAATTTCGAGTATTTATTATTTTATTAGGTATTAAAATAAAAATGATTCAATTTTATTCATAAAAGTATGTAATCATTTCATCAATGTTTTGTTATGACATTTTCACGTTAAACTATCGTCCGTAAACCGACTTTACAGACAATTTTTTTTAATCATTTTTTTTAAACTGCACTTTTAGGAGAGTGGAAAGGGCTAAAAACGCGTGTTTTCAGAGTTAATTCTAGACATGAAACCTTGTGTTACACGTTTATCTTCAGTTCTCCGCCATCTGTTAGGTTGCCGCTCAAATTTCATAGTGGTCGTACGCACGACGATAAAACTGCACGCCAATTCAAGGTCGTGTGCTTAAGTGGCGATACCGCGCTATGACCATCACTGAGCGTGGCACTTAATCATTCCTGAGTAGCCGGGCCTCTTAATTGAAGGGGATTTAGGTCAAGGACGCCGTCTGCCAGGGCGCACACACACACACACGCACACGCACACGCACACGCACACGCACGCACGCACACACGCATACGCGGTGCGCGGAACTTCAGGAAAACCACGCGATTTGAAAACTACAATATATCAGAGTGGAGTCTGTTTACAAAAATTATTTAAGTTTTCGTCCAGTCCCGAAAATTACTTTTGATTATGGATTAAGTTTTTTAAACAGTATTTTTAGAAGAGTAAAAATGGATAAAAGGCGTATTTTTTAAAGTAATTTTTAGGCGTAAACCGACCGGTACATGTATTTAAAAGCACTTAAGGGACTTTCATTACACCTGTATCTTCATTTCTCCTCTATATAATGCTACGGACACCGCTCAAATGTCACAGTTGTGCTTTAGTTGTCCTTGCGCGTAGAGACGATACCACGCTAAAAATAGCAGCGAGCCTCACATGTAGCCCGACCATACGGGCGCCTTAAGAACGATTGGCGAATAAACACCCGAGATTCTCGTCCCTCCTTTGTTTTGTTTTATTTCTTATATTTTTGCACCAATTATGTAATTGCAACATGTCAGCCTTGGCAAGATCAAATTAACTAATTGAGACCTGCAAAATTCGCAGATTCATTTCGTGATATGCTATAATTCAAATAATTATACCTTAGCGCTGCTTCTACCACTCGTTCACTGTTAATCTGGAGTAATGAGGGCCAATTAGAGACCCTCACTCATAGAAGTGTCGAATCACAGACACTCAGTCGAGACGACTCACAAGTCGGCAGCCAATGAACAGGTGGCATTTGCCCGAGTGTGTAGAGTGTAGTAGAGTCCATCCTGGAGGTCATTGAACCCGCTAATTTTGCAGGTATCTACTAATTATAACTCAATTGATTAATTAATGTGTCGATTCAATCTTGGGGTGGAATAAATTATATGAAGTACCTTTCAATAAAAATTCTAGGGAGCCACATTGTAACACTGGCCATTGTTAGCAGTCTTGTCAAGAATTATTATTTTTTAACGATAATGTATTCGTTGAGTTATAAGTGGTTTAGAAAAAGGGGGGGGGGGTAATTTTGTTTCAGTCAGTCGTGGTTGATTTCAGTTATTGTGATAAATTTTGTGCTATGTCTTTAAAAAAAATATATGTTACCAAAAAATTCAATGCAAATTGTGACAACTTGCAAGATTCGGAACCGGTTTTCTCACCTCGATTCTTAAAAATGATGTAATGGGAGTTCACAATTTTATACGCTGATTTAGGCCTATACAAATTATTTTTCTTTTAATTTTTAATCATGTTAATACTAATAAAAACATGTAAAAAGCATGATACCAGATTTGTTTGAGATTTGAAATGTCACAACCTTACTGTTGCAATGAAACAAATGCGTGTTAGAAACCCCAAAAGTCGCAGATCGATGTCACGTGTGTTCACGATAGAGCGGAAGATCTGCGCTCGTTGGTGCTAGGAAACCACGGTGGACTTCCTGAACAACTCTGATATTGAACTTGGAGAAACATTTTTGTGCGTCATCGCTGTGGATGGACGAATGAGCGGACTGGCAGAGATACTTGGCAGCTTCTCGGAATGTAGTCAGCCTGCGGCGGACTCTTCACCACAGCGGCGCGAGGGTCTGGGGCCACTCCCAACACGCGCAGCCTCTCCCGACACGCGCAGCCTCTCCCGACACGAGCAGCCTCTCCCGACACGAGCAGCCTCTCCCGACACGCGCAGCCTCTCCCGACACGAGCAGCCTCTCCCGACACGCGCAGCCTCTCCCGACACGCGCAGCCTCTCCCGACACGAGCAGCCTCTCCCGACACGAGCAGCATCTCCCGACACGAGCAGCCTCTCCCGACACGAGCAGCCTCTCCCGACACGAGCAGCCTCTCCCGACACGAGCAGCCTCTCCCGACACGAGCAGCCTCTCCCGACACGAGCAGCCTCTCCCGACACGAGCAGCCTCTCCCGACACGAGCAGCCTCTCCCGACACGAGCAGCCTCTCCCGACACGAGCAGCCTCTCCCGACACGAGCAGCCTCTCCCGACACGAGCAGCCTCTCCCGACACGAGCAGCCTCTCCCGACACGAGCAGCCTCTCCCGACACGCGCAGCCTCTCCCGACACGCGCAGCCTCTCCCGACACGAGCAGCCTCTCCCGACACGAGCAGCCTCTCCCGACACGAGCAGCCTCTCCCGACACGCGCAGCCTCTCCCGACACGCGCAGCCTCTCCCGACACGAGCAGCCTCTCCCGACACGAGCAGCCTCTCCCGACACGAGCAGCCTCTCCCGACACGCGCAGCCTCTCCCGACACGAGCAGCCTCTCCCGACACGAGCAGCCTCTCCCGACACGAGCAGCCTCTCCCGACACGCGCAGCCTCTCCCGACACGCGCAGCCTCTCCCGACACGCGCAGCCTCTCCCGACACGCGCAGCCTCTCCCGACACGAGCAGCCTCTCCCGACACGAGCAGCCTCTCCCGACACGAGCAGCCTCTCCCGACACGAGCAGCCTCTCCCGACACGAGCAGCCTCTCCCGACACGCGCAGCCTCTCCCGACACGAGCAGCCTCTCCCGACACGAGCATCCTCTCCCGACACGAGCATCCTCTCCCGACACGAGCAGCCTCTCCCGACACGAGAGGCCCCTCTCCCGACACGAGCATCCTCTCCCGACACGAGCAGCCTCTCCCGACACGCGCAGCCTCTCCCGACACGAGCAGCCTCTCCCGACACGCGCAGCCTCTCCCGACACGAGCAGCCTCTCCCGACACGCGCAGCCTCTCCCGACACGAGCAGCCTCTCCCGACACGAGCATCCTCTCCCGACACGAGCAGCCTCTCCCGACACGAGCATCCTCTCCCGACACGAGCAGCCTCTCCCGACACGAGCATCCTCTCCCGACACGAGCAGCCTCTCCCGACACGAGCATCCTCTCCCGACACGAGAGGCCCCTCTCCCGACACGAGCATCCTCTCCCGACACGAGCAGCCTCTCCCGACACAAGCAGCCTCTCCCGACACGAGCAGCCTCTCCCGACACGAGCATCCTCTCCCGACACGAGCAGCCTCTCCCGACACGAGCATCCTCTCCCGACACGAGCAGCCTCTCCCGACACGAGCATCCTCTCCCGACACGAGCAGCCTCTCCCGACACGAGCAGCCTCTCCCGACACGAGAGGCCCCTCTCCCGACACGAGAGGCCCCTCTCCCGACACGAGCAGCCTCTCCCGACACGCGCAGCCTCTCCCGACACGCGCAGCCCTCTCCCGCCACGCGCAGCCCTCTCCCGACACGCGCAGCCCTCTCCCGACACGCGCAGCCTCTCCCGACACGAGCAGCCTCTCCCGACACGAGCAGCCTCTCCCGACACGAGCAGCCTCTCCCGACACGAGCAGCCTCTCCCGGTACGAGAGGCCCCTCTCCCGACACGAGCAGCCTCTCCCGACACGAGCAGCCTCTCCCGACACGAGAGGCCCCTCTCCCGACACGAGAGGCCCCTCTCCCGACACGAGCAGCCTCTCCCGACACGCGCAGCCTCTCCCGACACGCGCAGCCTCTCCCGACACGCGCAGCCCTCTCCCGCCACGCGCAGCCCTCTCCCGACACGCGCAGCCCTCTCCCGACACGCGCAGCCTTTCCCGACACGAGCAGCCTCTCCCGACACGAGCAGCCTCTCCCGACACGCGCAGCCCTCTCCCGACACGCGCAGCCTCTCCCGACACGAGCAGCCTCTCCCGACACGAGCAGCCTCTCCCGACACGCGCAGCCTCTCCCGACACGCGCAGCCTCTCCCAACATTCATTAGTTTGATAAGCGTAATCAGCGGCTGATAGGTGCCTCACACGACGTCGTTCTTAGTGACAAGAAAAGAAAACATGTTTTAATTTACGCATCTCTTTTGATTCAGACACGGGCTACCACGTCTCGCATGATGGCTGACTTAGAGCCCGTCTACAATAGTCCGAACCTGTGCGTGGTCCATGTCCTTATCCGAATGTGAGTGACGTCACATTGTCTCACCGAAAACTTCCCTGTTCAGAATTGCGATGTCCGATGTATTGATTTCTAAAGTTGTCTCCAGAGCGTAGTAAATGTGCCAAACCAAATGTTTTTGTTTATTGTTTTGATGCTTTGTAGTTTGAGATTGAAGTTATGTAAGTTATAAGTGACATACAACACCTTCCATGTTCTTCAATAACAAAAACAAACACCACGTTTTCAAACGGGAACCGGAAATTCAAATATGGTGAGTGTTCTTTTTCTGTATCTGAAGTACACAGGTTGGGACAAAAAGTTCGAATTGGCGAATGTCTTCGGACCTTCGCCCTCTTGACGCATGACGTCAGAGGGTCACGTGGACCAATCAGCGACGAGTGTCCTTCGGACATAGTTTGGGACATTGCTATTGTAGACGGGCCATTATCGACCCTTTTCGGGGGGGGGGGGGGGGGGGCAATTGGTGTAACATTCGAAGGGAGGAGGAAAACGAGAGGCTGACAGAGATTCGACAGAAGCGGAAGGCAATACAGGGCGATAGTGGTGTCCAAATGGTCAAGTGATCGAAATTCATTGATGCGATCGATTAAGCATTTCGGTATTTCTGTTTGCTGTGTTCGGTTGTCTAACGTAGCTTTAAAAATTTCAGTTTTACGAAAGTAGTTACGAATTGGTTATTTGGTTCCAACATTATTTAACATAGACTGATTCTCTTCTACACATGGCCCCATCATCGATTTACAATTTGCCAATAGAATTGTCTAAATCGTCTGATGTAAACATGACAAGTGTGCATCTTTGCATATATTATATATATTTGCATATATTATTATATACATTATTATATATTATGATATATATTCGCATATATTATTAAATGTAAATTAGCAGTTTGAAACAGTAGCAAATTATTTTAATGTACTAGTTATCTACTTTCTGCTTTTAATCTCGGTGATACAAAGATCCATGCAGCCAATATTTTTTTTCCCTAACCTAACTAAAACTAAGTGTATTTGTTTGGGAAGGGTCTGGGTTTTGGAAGTCTTAAGTTCGCCTCAGGCCGAAGCCTATACGCCTAATCATGCTGTGTTTCAGCCACGCAGAAAGGGTAGCCATGTATCACGTGCTTTGTTTGGGGATTGGCCAACCATGGCAGCAATTGATGCCGTGACGTAACTCCCCTTATCATCAGGGGCGCAACAACAGGGTGGGGCAAGGGTATTTTGCCCCCCCCCCCCCCTCTGAAACCTTGAAGTGGTGGCAAACGGGGGCAAAGAAAGTGCTGTGTAATCAATTTTTAGATAATAAAACTGCTTAAATAGCACCATTTTCCACCTTGAAATACAAATTTTCCCGGGGGAGGACCCCCGGACCCCCGCTTCAATAAGGGGGGATCGACGATTCTTTATAAAAACGTATATTGCCCCCTTTTTGAAATTTAATTGTTGCGCCCCTGCTTATCATACGTCTAGACTATGGCTAGTTGTGTTGGGAAGCCTTCATTTCACAGACGAGAGAGCCACACCCAAAGTTCCCCGAAGTTCATGCTAGCTTTTTTTTCCGTACCTACCACAACAGGTGTATTTATTTTGGATGTAGCTTACTCATACGTCATACGCCGTTCTATCTCATTGTATAAACCGGTGTGGCATTAAATTTTGCGGTCGATTAGGTTAGGTTAGCTTCATTATAAATACTTTAAAACATTGTGGATGGTTGGTTATATTAGGTTAGTATAGCTACATTAAAAATACTGTAAAATCATTTTATGGTTGCTTAGCAAATAACTTTTCAATATGTAGCTATACAGCGCTAGGAAACCGTTAACATGATTTCACAGTATCTTTAATGTAGCTATCCTAATCAAATCAACCGTCCACAATATTTTAAAGTATTTATAATGTGGCTAACCTAACCTAATTGACCATTAGTTATCATGAGTTGTCAAAAATTAACATTCACAGACACACGGCAAACGAAAAATATGGCGGCGTGCAAATAAATACCGTTGCCATGTTTATGGTCTTTCCTTTTATCAACACCGCCATATTCATTTACAATGAACAAAAAAAAAACCCGAAGATGCACGATCGGGCGTTTGGCTCCCTCGTCTGTGAAAATAAGGCTTCCCTGCATAGACACGGGAATAAACCCCGGGCTCATCCATGCGGGGTTAGATAGTGGGAGCATCAGGCAGGTTCAGTACAGGACGAGGAGGGATGGCCCGGAAGATGGAATGTCCAGCCATGCTGGGGTCGGGAGCTTTGAACTGTCGGTCACCACGTGACCCTGGCCGCCGTGACGTATTTCGGGTGGGTGTTTGCCGGTCAGATGAGCCTCTCACTGTGGGTGTCCTGCGAACTGGTTCCTGGGGCGAGGTCCTCGTGTGCACCCTGCCTCGACGTCCCGGGCCGACTGAAATGCTGCCCCTTGGAAGGGCAGCCCTTCAGGATATCTTTAACAGTGGTGTTTTTGAAAGGTTGTCTGAATTGTTACCCCTTGGATGGGCAGCCCTTAAGGATTTTTTTGACAGTGGTTAGTTTGTAAAGTGACCTAACCTAACCTAAACTAAACTAACCACTGTCAGAAAAATCCTGAAGGGCTGCCCATCCCAGGGGCAACAATTCAGCTCCCTCGACGTCCCCGCCCGTGTCACCACGGAGAGCGCGCGGGCCGCGGGCCGCGGACCCCCCCCCCCCCCCCCTCCCCCCCCTCGGGGGTCGGTGATGATGCGCCGGAAGTCGCCGTGTGCTTGTCACTTTCTCCCACGACAGCTTTCCCCGCGCGACCGCGGAATACGAGCCCGTGTCTCGCCCGTGTCGCAATGTCTGCGTGTCGCCCCGCACCTCCGCGATCATCGATACGTTTGTCACCTCTTCGCTGGAATGGCCAAGTAAATAACAAACTTCCGTTTTTTTTTACGAAGAGGAAAATATATTTTTTACTTTAGCTTTTTAACTTCTTTTTTTAAGTTATCAGTACTTTAGTGGAAGAAGGGGTGCGACTCAAGACGTAAATCGTTTTCCTCTACCAAAAGCACAGTTGCCACCTAAACAAAAAAAACGACTCGCTCTGCAAGGATCTGCTGCCCAAAAACTGCCCTGCCATTTCAATGTTGGTTTTTACACCCACACACGCCATGTTAGAAGTTTTCTAATGCCTTGTTAAATGTGTGTGTGTGTTTTTGACCATCGAGGCCTTCTTGTGCCCCCTTTTTTTTCTTAACTTTCAAGCAGTAGGTGCAAGTAATGAGCATTATGAATAATTACAGTATAGAAACAATATTTTTTCGAGCCCCGCCGGCGGGAAACTCTTCGTGAAGCTTCGTCACTTCCCGGCCTTGGTTCGGGAGTTACTTCGCCCGTGCAGCGGACAGTCACTCCCGTCCACGGCCATGTCCCTGGGGTGTGTGCGCCAAGGACGCTCGGTCGCCGCCGGCACGCAATTGCTGCCACACACTGTGTGTTTCCCCTGGTTGGTGGGCTTCAGTAATTCCCCTGGTTGGTATGGGTTCAGTATTTCCCGTGGTTGGTGTGGGTTCAGTAATTCCCGTGGTTGGTGTGGGTTCAGTATTTCCCGTGGTTGGTGTGGGTTCAGTATTTCCCGTGGTTGGTGTGGGTTCAGTATTTCCCGTGGTTGGTGTGGGTTCAGTATTTCCCGTGGTTGGTGTGGGTTCAGTATTTCCCGTGGTTGGTGTGGGTTCAGTATTTCCCGTGGTTGGTGTGGGTTCAGTATTTCCCGTGGTTGGTGTGGGTTCAGTAATTCCCGTGGTTGGTGTGGGTTCAGTATTTCCCGTGGTTGGTGTGGGTTCAGTATTTCCCGTGGTTGGTGTGGGTTCAGTATTTCCCGTGGTTGGTGTGGGTTCAGTATTTAACGTGGTTGGTGTGGGTTCAGTATTTCCCGTGGTTGGTGTGGGTTCAGTAATTCCCGTGGTTGGTGTGGGTTCAGTAATTCCCGTGGTTGGTGTGGGTTCAGTATTTCCCGTGGTTGGTGTGGGTTCAGTATTTCCCGTGGTTGGTGTGGGTTCAGTATTTCCCGTGGTTGGTGTGGGTTCAGTAATTCCCGTGGTTGGTGTGGGTTCAGTAATTCCCGTGGTTGGTGTGGGTTCAGTATTTCCCGTGGTTGGTGTGGGTTCAGTATTTCCCGTTGTGCTGTTACTATTTTCATAATGCACAGAAAGTTATGACTTATTTTAATGATACTATTATTTATAAAGTCTTATTATTTTGATTGTTATTATTATTATTATGAAATTTTATTATTTAATTTGTATATTGTTCGCCCGCAAAAGTTATTTAAATATATTTTTATTAATTATGTATATCTACGAGAGCTATGCTCTATGACCTGAAATGGACTTATATGGACAGCCAATTGAGTATACCCCTCTAAGGACTAATGAACTTAACGAATTAACGAGGATTTTATTCGGGGTATTACTTAAAGAAATTTTCATTGTTGGAAATTTTCGTTTTAAATTTACCGCATTTTTGTGTTTTCAATTGTATTAATAAGTGTTATTTACGGTATTTATATTGTAAATTACGCTAACCGATTTTGGTTTCGGCCAATGAGAGGCCGTGTTTTAGATGTGAGGCGTCTAGAACGTATTAATTAAGAGGTTGGTTGTATGAAGGCGTCTGATGCCGACGCAAAGGCGCGAGGCCTATTTTAAATTTGAAATATAGCTAGCTAGATTATGCCATCCGACACTCAGGATGAGCTTAAACGACGTATAAATAAATAATGTGTAAGATTATAAGGGCATATTCTGACGGATATGTTATTAGGAGTGAAAATCTGTAAGTAAAGATCTTGCATTTTGTATCGCCCATAGACATACCCAGCTGTATGTAATTTCGTCGTAAATAACTCCGATTTGACTACAAACTGATTAGTTTTCACGTAAAAGGTGTCAATTATCCTGAACTACGTCATGAATTATTAGTTCCAAGATTTAAATTATTATTTTATTTTGTGATACCCAGAGGTGAAATGGGAGTACAAGTTTCGTGTCTCTACCATATAAACTGAGTTAAGCCAAGGCAAATACGAACCCAAATATAAACATAAACAGTAATCATACTAATTATTAATTGTGCTATGATTTCAAACATTTTCTGGTATGTAAGAATGCGTCCGTAAAAACATCATTTGATTTATTTTCTGAACATACACTAACGAACTTTTCTGAACGATTCATGTGTGCTACGTATTTTCCTGATGTTTTAATTTACATAAGCGCATATCCACGAGTCATGTTCAGTATCGTTAGGATTGTTTTTCTGTGATTTTTTTTATCTAATTATATTAATATTGATTTTTATCTCTACACATATGTTAGTTGTCCCTGATGAATAGCAATTTTTATTATTAATAAAAACCTGAATTCTATCCCTATGTGTTGATATATGTTACCTAGCTACCTGTGTCCAAGAGTGTGTGTTTTATGATAAATAACATTTTTTTTTTGCATGTTTCTAAGGGTCAGAGTACAAGAGCATAACAGTACCATTGACACATATATATATGTCTATATATATATTTTGAAAAATAGATGACAGCCAGTGTATATCGTCCCGACAACACACACACAACAAAAGGGTCTATATATAAATAAACGAGTACTATTAATGGTACTGGCACCAGCAGTAAGAACACACCGAAGAAGTTTAGCAGCAGTATAGTATAGAAAGTGGCGCACATAAACGTGGGGCCCGAGTGTGTTGACACTGAGTTGTCGCACCTTAATTCAAGTTGTCATTTGATCCTGCATTGTGTATCTAATCCATTATAATAACATGGCACACAACCACCCCACATACTCGCTCAGGAGTAGGCATGACAGTATGTGTGAAGACTGCGATAACACAGGGAATTCAGGAAGTGACACGGCGACATCATCAGCAGGGGGTTCACCAGGGAACACTTGTGTGGAGGGGCCTAGTGATCACTCTACCACCGTGGCTGAGAGGTTAGGGCGGCCCACGTCACCAGCAACAGGGGAGCAGGAGGAAAGGGAGGCCACTGTCCCTAACATCACACCATTGCCAGATAATACTTCTACATCACCTGTGACACTGGAAGCACTCATGCAATTATTACGGCAGAGTAATACTCAACTAAATGCGAAATTAGAACAGAACAATACTCAAATGGAGCAGCATAATGCATCCCTAAATGCAAAATTAGAACAGAACAATACTCAAATGGGGAGGCTTACGACTGAGTTGGGAGCGCTGAGGGATCAGACCAACTCAGGATTAAAGAGCCTGGAACACAGCATTGAGGTTAGGCTGGCCCAGCAACACGAACAGGTCCAGCAGATATCTGAGCAGGTATCACAGAACAGTAGTCGTGTGGACAGTCTGGAGACTCATGTAACATCCATACGAAACATGATCTCAAATGAACACCAGGGACAAGCTAGTGCTAGGGAGGAGGTGCGAGGACATCTCCAGCATCTCGAACATAGACTGGAGGACATGGAGGTGGCTACTGCCACACTACGAGATAGAATCGAGCACCTTAGTGTACACCCCAGTCCCAGGAGTGAGTCAGCTGACCGCCAAGCTCATGTACCGTCACACACAGCCCCTGTGTCAACTGTACCGACTGCCCCAGTAGACAGGCAACCGTACCCCAGTGAGATGTACACAATTCCACTGCTACCCATCCACAATCATCCTACCGTTCAAATGGATCTGCCCAGAGAAACCCCTGTATTGAGCCCATCCAACATTGATGCGGCCACGCTCATGCACCATCCAGCTAAGCATTGGGCAGAAGCTATGCCCACGTTTGCTGGCAGAGCTACAGAGAACCCCATCCGTTTTCTGAAAAGATTTGAGGAATACACCTCAACCTTTCATTTGAGAGATACAGAGATACTGAAGTGTCTCAACAGCGCCCTGAAAGGACCGGCATTTTACTGGTGGGAGATGCTGAGTGCATCAACGCATAGTTACGCCCAGTTCCAGTCCCTGTTCCACAACCAGTATTGGAACATCCGAATACAGAGTCACCTCCGTGCACAGCTTCACACGGAGAAGTATGACCCAAGGAAGTGCGCGTCCTTGGAAGCGCATCTATCAGCAATGTTTGAGAAGACACGCTACTTGGATCAGCCCATGACGGATGATGAATTCATCGCGGCCATCCTCACGCAGCTTCCACTCAAGTATCAGAAGCAGTTGTCAGGCCTGCCGTACCGTGATGTGACAGAGTTCCGCGAGCGCCTTCTCAATTATGATAAACTTGAGAAAATGGACAGAGCACCCAATACCAAGGAGGAGAGTGAGAGGGTATCACAGCCCCACCGACAACAGCCAGTCCACAACTACTGGCAGAATCGCGAGGGAAAACCCAAGGAGCTCAGACAGGCAGCGGTAAACACAATGAACTGGCAGCCAAGAGGAGGAGGACCTAGCCGGAACGATCAATACCAGACAGGCTACAGGAAGACCCCCTATTACAAGAGAAAGACGTGGTGGTCCAACTCCAGGAATTACCACAGCGATGACGAAGCAAACCACCGCCGGAGGCAGGGGGACTACCGACACAACAAGCGAAGATCATTCTCGCCAGAGTCACGGCCACCCAGGGAGTCAGCAGACCGCCGCCGGAGAGCATCGTCAGAAGACGAGCTGGAGTACTGCAAGAAGTACCGCCGTACCGACGAGCCCCGCTACAACGGCAAACCTGAGGACTACCGCCCGCCATATCACTATGCCCCCAGGACTCACGAGACAAGTGGCGGCCATGCCCAGAACAGCCACCTCTCATACAACCGGAACACACAGATGACAACATTCCCACCACCATTTGCTGCACCGTCTACATCTCAGCAGACGACGTACTACAACCAGGGACCAGCAAATCAGGTGGCAGCAGAATTCAAAGCTGCTGTGTCTGAAGCAGCAGGGAACCGACAGTGGAATCGTCAAGAAGGAGCCAGATCACCAGCTCCAGGTGGACGTGCCAACACTGGCACGTTAAACTATTAAGGATCTCTGTACGATCAACCCTGAATTTATACCCCATTGTGACAAGGAGCCCGAAAGGACAAGACTACCCACCGGAGAAGAAGTGGAAGCATTCGTAAGAATGAAGCTCACAGCAGAAGCTGATGTACGAAGAAGAAGGAAACCAGCATCCAAATTATCTAAATTTAATATCGGCGACCTTGTGCTCAAGAAAACATCTCCTGTCAGCAAGGCATGGGAGAATGTCACCAGGAAATTATTTTTGCTTTTCGACGGACCATATGTCATAACTGACATAGTTCAAGAGAACTGTTATGCTCTGAAAGACCCATCTACAGGCCGACCAGTAGGCCGGTATAATATTTCGCAGTTGAGAGCCTACAAGAAACCTGTGTCCCAGTGAACAAGTTCGACACAAGCTAGTGAGACACCTGTATAGTACGAGTATAGGTAGCATAACAGCTGAGCGCAATCGGAATGTCTAGGTCAGAGCCAGGACCAGACCAGTATAAATGTGAAAGGTATTAAATGGTTACTGTGTAATTTGATACGCCATGTGAGGCGTATTGCAACCACTGACAGGTACCTAATGTGTAGCGGAAGTGTGATACCCGCTTGGTACATTATCGTCGCGTCGATGCGGAAGTGCAATTCCCGCTTATTATTGCCTGTAGTGAGGTGAAGTGAAATGCCACCCACACAGATGTAATGAATCTTCGAATTTAATAGTGTATTATGTGTATAATATTGTTTGTCAGTTGGTCTGCATTATTCTTCGTGTGAGTATAAGTTCACTAACAGTAATATCTGAATCTATGTAATGAGATGCGCCTATCTGTAAGTACTATCATACTAACTAGCAAAAAGAAATGTCAAGCTTATGTGTTGTCGACTAACTTGTGTGAGAGAAGTATGGCCTAGCTGTGTAAACATGGGTGAGCACTGTTCTACAAAGCATCTAAGAAGCACATGAACACTTTGCAACTACTAGCATAACAATAATAATAATAAGGTTACCTTGAATTACTGATGTGGTTACTCCATTTTTTCCGAAGCACAACACACCACTGAATTTATTAAGAATCGCCGAGATTTATCATTTTCTGTTATTAAACACTGCTGCAGAAGAAGATAAAAAAAAATATATTCTTTTTTTTGCAAATGTAATACTTTTGTTTTACACGAATTCTATGATTGAAGTAGGGCTTTGCAAACGATCTCATAGGGTTGCATTCTGCCCTGAATGCAGAGTAGAAAAGTATGCATTCCTTTCGCATACAAATCCACTCAGTATTAGAAAGCTATTTCTTTAAATTAATTTGATTGGTTATTTTAAATAATGATATTTATGAAATGATAACGAGATATATACGAACGACTGTGTCATTTATTGTGAAAAAAAAAAAACTATACAAAAGATTTTAATTTCATTCAACGTGGAACTTGAGATTTTGTTTGTTTATGTTTGTAATCGTCGAGTAGGCGAATATGATGTCAAACGAAGACCTGAAAAACTCAATGTCTAACAAATATGTCGCGGACTTAGTACACTGTTGCAGTAAATGTCAGCAGGCTGTATTATAAACAAGTACTAAGTTACTGCAAAATTGAGCCAGCCAGAAAAGAAAAAAAAAAATTTTTTTGCAAGCTATCATGAAAGCATTTTTTTTTGTTTCACATAGCTTTGTCAGGATAGAATTATCCTTTGCATCGAGATCATGAATCTCAAGTGATTTTAACAAGAAACAATTCCTATCAGAGAAATTTCTGAATGATATGAATACACAGTCAGGATCCTGCGAAGCCCGCATCGGATACCTGAAAACGAAACTAATGGTTGAGATGAGAGGGAAACTACTATACACTTTCCAAACAGCTGTTTGCGTTATATGAGAACCCAGCTGATTACAGAAAAAAAAAAAATACTACCTTGCGAGAAGTGGTAGAAATAAAAGTTCACCAGACACTCGAGTAAAATAAAAGAAAGAAAAAGAAAGCCGAGCGGTAAGCTGCGAGAAAAGAGAGATAAAAGAGAAGGAAACACTGTGCGTTCCCTTTCCAAGCACAAGTTACACATGATGCGTGTACTTAAACGAAATCAAAACTATTGTTGATTTGTTTGCTAACATAAACAAATGCTTTTAATTATGTAATATATGAAATGTTCCTTGAAGTGATATTGTAAATATGTTTTATGTATATGATATGAGATGTTAATGAGAATTATTAATTTTATCAATTGTTGATATTATGAAGTTATGAAAGATTGTGAGATGATGCTTATGGAAATGCACGAGATGCATAATGAAATTGTACATAGAATAAAACAGGTACAACCTGAAGGCATAAGGATGCTTAACAATGAGGTAAACAAACCATTTCATTAACATGAAAATCAGTTTAGTTAGTTATGCTTGAATGTTATCTAGCTAATGATACCTATTGTTAAGATGTAACAATTTCACTTTGAAAGTTATTGAATGTTTAGCCTAAGTTACTATACTTATTATTTAATATCTGATGTTATTTGATCCCATTAGTTACTATTTGTTTTAATAGATTTAGTTTATACTGAACTGGCTTGTGGATAGGCTACGTTAAGCACAGAAGATGTCTTAGCCTGCCGACATTCGTGCGTTACAAGTGCACGATTCACACATGAGTGAAGAGTTTTAAGACTGTTTAATGACCGGGATACTTGTTAGTTAAAATGTACACAATACAGTTCGCAACGGCTGTGTACCTATCAGTGATGGGACCCGACGAGTGCGTCCTTGTGAGAAGGGGCGGTTCCGCCGACACGAGCAGCACCGCAGACGTCCCGACGCCGCCTCTCACGTGTTCGTGGGGTAGGGCGGCAGCTGCAGCCGCAGTCCGCCGCTGCAGATGTTCGCCGCGGAGCCAGGAGCCGTGGTGTCCGGTACTGCGAGCCGCCACACGCCAATCCCGCCGACGTGAGGTGTGG
This sequence comes from Bacillus rossius redtenbacheri, assembly GCF_032445375.1. Lineage (NCBI taxonomy): Eukaryota > Metazoa > Arthropoda > Insecta > Phasmatodea > Bacillidae > Bacillus > Bacillus rossius. The sequence goes on from NC_086334.1 coordinate 4,959,545, forward strand.
AGCAGGTGTTGGTGTTGGCCGCTTTGAGGTCGGGCGCTGTCCCGATGCCTCCTCAGCCGCCGCCGTGGATGTCGTTTGCACCGCGGGTGGACATTGATCCACTGCCGTGACGTGTCCTGGAGAACGTCACATTGTTGACACGCATGTACATACACCCGTTACAGCCATATGAGATTGCTACTTACAGTAAGTATGTCCTCCCACGTCCCTCTCAACAGGAGCGGCTCAAGGGAGTAGACGCCGTCGGAGAGCTGCAGCAGGTCCAGCAGAGATTTTGCGCGGGAAAACCCGTGGACCATTCGAGCGCAGGTCTGCTAGCGGCGACGACCCGATGCAAAGTGATTAAAATTGCGCGAATTGTCTGGTGTAACGGTCGAAAGGACGATAGAAAAAAAAAAAAAAAGGAGGAGAAGAAGAAACTCAGTCGCTCCAAGTTTTTTTTTTTATGTGTGGTGCGCGCGCCGCTTGGCGACAAGGCTATTCGTTGTACACAGTGCGAGAGAGACGGTAAACTGCCAATCACATTGTACTGTTTTGAACAGGTCAACGATTGCAGTTCAATATGATTGACAAGGGCGGCAATTCTGTGCTGTTACTATTTTCATAATGCACAGAAAGTTATGACTTATTTTAATGATACTATTATTTATAAAGTCTTATTATTTTGATTGTTATTATTATTATTATGAAATTTTATTATTTAATTTGTATATTGTTCGCCCGCAAAAGTTATTTAAATATATTTTTATTAATTATGTATATCTACGAGAGCTATGCTCTATGACCTGAAATGGACTTATATGGACAGCCAATTGAGTATACCCCTCTAAGGACTAATGAACTTAACGAATTAACGAGGATTTTATTCGGGGTATTACTTAAAGAAATTTTCATTGTTGGAAATTTTCGTTTTAAATTTACCGCATTTTTGTGTTTTCAATTGTATTAATAAGTGTTATTTACGGTATTTATATTGTAAATTACGCTAACCGATTTTGGTTTCGGCCAATGAGAGGCCGTGTTTTAGATGTGAGGCGTCTAGAACGTATTAATTAAGAGGTTGGTTGTATGAAGGCGTCTGATGCCGACGCAAAGGCGCGAGGCCTATTTTAAATTTGAAATATAGCTAGCTAGATTATGCCATCCGACACTCAGGATGAGCTTAAACGACGTATAAATAAATAATGTGTAAGAGTATAAGGGCATATTCTGACGGATATGTTATTAGGAGTGAAAATCTGTAAGTAAAGATCTTGCATTTTGTATCGCCCATAGACATACCCAGCTGTATGTAATTTCGTCGTAAATAACTCCGATTTGACTACAAACTGATTAGTTTTCACGTAAAAGGTGTCAATTATCCTGAACTACGTCATGAATTATTAGTTCCAAGATTTAAATTATTATTTTATTTTGTGATACCCAGAGGTGAAATGGGAGTACAAGTTTCGTGTCTCTACCATATAAACTGAGTTAAGCCAAGGCAAATACGAACCCAAATATAAACATAAACAGTAATCATACTAATTATTAATTGTGCTATGATTTCAAACATTTTCTGGTATGTAAGAATGCGTCCGTAGAAACATCATTTGATTTATTTTCTGAACATACACTAACGAACTTTTCTGAACGATTCATGTGTGCTACGTATTTTCCTGATGTTTTAATTTACATAAGCGCATATCCACGAGTCATGTTCAGTATCGTTAGGATTGTTTTTCTGTGATTTTTTTTATCTAATTATATTAATATTGATTTTTATCTCTACACATATGTTAGTTGTCCCTGATGAATAGCAATTTTTATTATTAATAAAAACCTGAATTCTATCCCTATGTGTTGATATATGTTACCTAGCTACCTGTGTCCAAGAGTGTGTGTTTTATGATAAATAACATTTTTTTTTTGCATGTTTCTAAGGGTCAGAGTACAAGAGCATAACAGTACCATTGACACATATATATATATGTCTATATATATATTTTGAAAAATAGATGACAGCCAGTGTATATCGTCCCGACAACACACACACAACAAAAGGGTCTATATATAAATAAACGAGTACTATTAATGGTACTGGCACCAGCAGTAAGAACACACCGAAGAAGTTTAGCAGCAGTATAGTATACCGTGGTTGGTGTGGGTTCAGTATTTCCCGTGGTTGGTGTGGGATTAGTAATTCCCGTGGTTGGTGTGGGTTTAGTAATTCCCGTGGTTGGTGTGGGTTTAGTAATTCCCGTGGTTGGTGTGGGTTTAGTAATTCCCGTGGTTGGTGTGGGTTTAGTAATTCCCGTGGTTGGTGTGGGTTTAGTATTTCCCCTGGTTGGTGTGGGTTTAGACGTCCCGTTAGGGAATTACGGAGTGTTATTTATTGCTGGAACAGAAACTTAATTTACGCGTATGAAACATCGTGTGTATCAGCGTTACGATAAATCTATCATGTATTTAATGTAATAAGGAAAACTTTTTGGAGTTATACTTCTAATGCGACTTCCAACAAGGTAGCGTTAAACGTTTAACTCTACCATGGAGGGGGTATTAAAGCACTCTGTTTGTACGCGGTGTTCTACAAAACTACTGTACGAATTTTAAAATGGGATTTTCAAGTTAACTTGAGCGTAGCAGAGAAAGAAATATAAGCTTTATTTCATCAAAATCGGCTCAAGAAAAGAAAAGATATCTTAATTTTATGACATACAATATAATCATTATAAGAAGCCATTAAGTTTTGCTATTGTAAGGAACTAAGTAGAGAGTAAGAAAAAAAATAAAGATCCTGACAGTTTGTGTAGTGTCGCCATATTTGTTTCAATTTTCAATAGCCTTTTTGTATATTACAATTTAAATTGCAGAAAAAAATCATGTTTCATAGACACATAAATAGTGAGTGTGTGTCTTTTCTCTATGTCCACGAGGTCTCGCCGCGTCAATTTTCTCCTTGGGGCGAACCCGTCCGCTTAGTTAAATAAACAGCTTTTATCGTTGAATGATTTCATGATTTATTTCATGAAAATCTGCTCTCATAAAAAAGTTAGTTTTATAGACATTCAATAGGTCTCTCTCTCGCCGAAAATCAATCTATGAATCGTTACAAATTTATTTCCTTTATTTTTTTAGTTTGATTTGATACAATATGATTTCACTAAAAATCAATTTCTACCCCTTCCTATTTTCATTTCCACATTACGAAGTTTCACTCCTTCCGCGCGGAGGGACTCCACGCATTATTTTTGCATGCAATTAAAAACTATTTTTTAATGATGCCAAAGAAGTATAGGCCTAACTTCTCACGCGCGTACCTAAGTACAGGCACCCATTTTTTTTTAGTACTTAACATGAGTATAAATTCTGAAACTTATTTTAGCTTTTTAAAATATGAAGTCGTTTGCAAACCTGTGTGTAATTTTAAATATTTAATGGATGACTACCTCGTTAATGTACATAGGAGGGACTGTTGATTATTTTGTGGAGTCTAACTATTTGATGTAATCTTTATGGCGTTTATTTTACGCGTGTTTTATTGCGTGCATAATCGTTATTTCTGACGAGTGTGCCCGGAAGTTGATAGCTCTGCGTTATATTCGCAATTTGCTTACGAAAATGGAAAAATGTTCCATACTATGTCAGGGCGATAACTTTTTTCAAACTGTCTGCACATCGCACACACAGAAGCAACATTTTTACACTGCTGTATGAGAAGACGTGTACTGAATGCACTTAACATGTGGAGGGACTACACACAGTTTCCATTGGTGAAATGATGAGGTTGGATCTTACGTGAAAGACAAATTAAAATTTTTTATCGTAAGAAAATTGAGATCAAACGAAAATTGGTTTTGATAAGGGACCCGTGTATCCGGGAGCACATACGGTGCGCAGAGCTTCAGGAAAAACAGCGCGATTTGAAAACTACTCAAGATATCCGAGTGGGGTCTCATACGCATACTCAAGTTGTTAAGTCAAACGCGGGGGTGACGTCTGCAACTGTACACGGTGTAATTATAGTTTTTGTTATATAGTCTCTGCACTAACCTTGCGTGAAATAAAAGTTATACATTGTGAAGTATTTTAAATATTAATCGTTTCACACATCTTCGCACCATGCAAAATCTCCGACACCCAAATATAGTTAGTTATAAGTGGTTACTTACTTGTTTTGCAGGGCATACAAACCTGATTATGACTAGTTTAGTCGTACAATGCCAAAGGTGTCTATTGTTATAACGTCACACCTTAATACACACAACGCACAACGACGTGTCGACGAGGCAGTCATGAGGATATAGTTGCTTCCTTGTTTTCCGTTGCACACACACACACACTCGCGTAGGTTATACGCACCCAGTGTTACTTTCAACGCTTGTAAAACCATATATGCTTAAACATATGATTCCGCGGGGTTGCAATTAGGGACGGGAGCGGCGTAGTACACAGTGTCGTTCCCCGCGCGGAACTATTTTCAGCCCAACCGCTGGAACGTCTGACGTCACGACCACATGCCCGTACTTTAGCGGGGGAAGCCTTCTTTTCACAGCCGAGAGAGCCAAACGCCCGATCGTGCATCTACGGTTTTTTTTTTTTTTTTTTTTTGTTCATTGTAACTCATGATAACTAATGGTCAATTAGGTTAGGTTAGCTACATTATAAATACTTTGAAACATTGTGGACGGTTGATTTGGTTAGGATAGCTACATTAAAGATACTGTGAAATCATAAACGGTTTCCTAGCCCTGGATAGCTACATATTAAAAAGTTATTTGCTAAGCAACCATAAAATGATTTTACAGTATTTTTAATGTGTCTATACTTACCTAATATAACCCACCATCTACAATGTTTTAAAGTATTTATAATGTAGCTAACCTATCCTAATCGACCGCAAAATTTAATGCCACACCGGTTTAAACAATGAGATAGAACGGGAAAAAAAAAAGCTAGCATGAACTTCGGGAACTTCGTGTGTGGCGCTCTCGTCTGTGAAATGAAGGCTTCCCCTTTAGCGGCACGAAAAAAATGTTTTGGCCATATATGCAGTCTTATGTAGTTTTTACATTATAGTTAGACATAAATAAATTAAAAATAATCGTCTTAACATCGTACACTGAAATAACACCACCATAAATAGGAAATATTAATATTCATGCACATAATGGCCTTCGGCCTGCTGTAAACGGCCAGTAACTACCATTTCTTCTGAACCTAAATAAAAAAATATACTAACAAACGTAATAAAATTATACTAAATAATTAACAGAAAATAAGTTTTAAAAAAAATTCAAAGCAGTCATGAGGACTGCCGACAGAAGTGAAAACGTTTTCTCAATTTTTACGAAAAAATATCACACAACAAATTTGTTTTATCACGTTAATAAAATAACTCCTATATTACTATAAAATACGCATTGCATGGTAATTATAGGTATTAAATAATAATGATGTTCTTAATTTTTAGGTTATACTGCTTCAAAGACTCCGTTTTCCACACAAAATCGAGGATCTAAAAAAATATTAAAAATAGATATTTAGAGAGAATAACAACATAATTTACACAACATTTTTTCCTAAACTTAAAATGTAAGAAATAATAATAATAGAAGTAATTATTATTAATATTAATAATAGAATTAAGAAAATACAAATATAATTTGAAATAAGAAATACTAACTTTGTAAAATATAAGTGTGTGACATAAGAAAATATTTTTTGATAAAAATCAGATAACTTTCACAATTTTTACGAAAAATATATTATTACACAGCAAATTTGTTATAATAAAATATTTTGTGATAAAAATCAGACTTATTTGCAATTTTTACGACAAAATATTATCACACAACAAATTTGTTTTATCACGTTAGTAAAAATAACTCATAAATTACTATAAAATACGCATTGCATAGTAATTGTAGGTATTAAAAAAATAAATAATGATCTTAATTTTTAGGTTATATTGCTACAAAGACTCGGTTTTCTTCGTTATTCAAACTATATATCTATATGAGAATATTAATATATTTTATACTCACGTTTTACTGCACAGTAATCGTTTACTTAAGATTTAAAAGCGCAATAAGTTATGCTAATAGGAACAGATATAGTGTTATCGTTAACACGTCACGTGACCATGTCGATGACGACTTACATGAATTTTACTCCCTATCCAAACCTTACCATAGAAGTTTTCACTTCAAAAAGGAAAACTTAAATAGAAAATTCCATATAATGTAGGCTAGCTCTAGAATGGCGGAGACGTAACACGAATGTTACTAACATTAATTTAGCACGCAGATATGTCCATTTGGAACACAAGCGAACGCCTCCACTCGCGTATAACTCCGTCGTCAAAACAACTATTGCGCCACCCAAACTTCTTTGCCACTCCGAAAGTCAATTTCATATTCTAAGGCCGGTATTCCACTGTTAAGTATTTAATAAAACATATTCTATAAAACGTCTTTGACCAAGATTCTTTGATAGTGTAATAGGCCATCTTTCGTAAATTATTACATTTATAAAATTTATTTTATAAAAAGTAATGGGTTGGCATTACATTTTATAAAAGCAGTTATCCAGTTAACTGTTAAGATCGTGTCACGGTTGTGAATTGTCTAAATGGCCACACAGCCCACAAATAAGTAGACTTGGAGTGTGGACACAACGACAAAGTGTATTTCTTAGTGCAAATGTTTCATGAAATGCTACACAATGCAAAGTAAGAAGACTACAAAAATAGAAATAAAAAGCAAGATGTTATAAACACAGTTAAACCTGGTTGTACTATCCTAGACGTAAAAAAAATCAATTAAATGTGGTTATAACGTGTAACTGTTTAATGAACACTTAATACTCTTTACACTACAATGACATGTTATGAAATTCTTATAAACGGGATACTTCTTTGACATATATATTTTACATTGTGTACTTAAAGCCTAAAACTTTTATTAAAAAATCACTCTTCAAATATTTTATTAAAATATGAAAAATGTATTTTATAAAATATGTGTTATAAAATATTTTACAGTGGAATACCGGCCTTAGAATGTTTGCTGATGCTAGGGATTAGCGAACGTAGCAACCTTAGAGCAAACTATATTTACTGCTATAGCTTGCAACACTTTAGTAGAGTGTCCCAGTCACAGCTAAGGCAAAAAAAAAAAATACCTGCTGATTTGCAAAGAGATTCATGTCCAACCATACTGCCATGCAGTGGCATGGAAACTTAACACACTGCAAGGTCGATAGTTTCGGTACGCTGACAGCTGAGAGGCGAAATGTTTCGGTAGACTCAAGAGACAACAAAAGTTCCGTTCCAAACCAAACAAATTAATTAAACCTAAAGAGCTATAAATAATAAATATATTAAGGGTGACAAATTGATAAATTAAATAAAACTTAACGAGAGACACTGAGGCGTGGAGCACGCCTCATTCTTTATATTGTAATGCATGTATTTATTCCGCGTAAATGTTTACTTAGACAATATTATTAGTTTTGCAGACAAAACATGGTTTATGCTTTAAAATATTTAAGTTTTATGCACCAGAAAATGGTTTTGTCTTGCGTGGTTACTTTTTTATTTAATTTTAAGAGCTGCTGTACCTAATACATTAGATTTTCAAGTAACTGTGTTTCTAAATAGACACTTAAAATTATCAGAACTTTTTTTTATTTGATTTCTCATAAGAAATCACACCGAAATGATGATTTGAAAAATATATATATTTTAAATTGGTAACTTTTCTCTTCAGATACCCCCGTATCCACGAAATATCAATGTGTGCATCTCTGAAGCAGTGTGGTAAAATTTAAATTTAAATTGTGGAAATTGCCTTGGAGTCTGTGTGATTGATTACGGTGTAAGTTAAAACGGCTGCTTTGGATTTATTGAAAATATCGCTAACAATATATTTTAACGTAATTTCACCGCATTTAGTTCATCTACATTTCATCCCTCTCACACTTCGTTTTCACTTATCCGCCGATCTGCTGTGGCTTATTTTAAATCGTGTAACATAACTTAAATTTTTACTCCAGAGAATGCCAGTGTTCCTACCTTTATACCAGAGGGCTTCACAAAACACCCATGCCCGAAGTTGGACTCGAATCCGTGACCTTGGAGTTGGCAGGTAGGAATACTGACCACTTTCCATGTATTTAAATATCCGAGTTAGCTTTGGTACGGAGAGATATAACAAGTTTGAATGTAACACTGCAAGGTGTTAAGCATAAGTTAAAGCAGGGAAAGCATGGAAATTTGAAAATCCTGGGGAAAAAATCGGGGAGTTCGACTAAAATGGTTTAGCCAAAGGCATCGTCTTCTATCACTAACCCATCAACTATGCAGATTTTGTTTGGGTTCAGTTTGTGTTGTGCTGCAAAGCTCTCGTGCCAAGTTTTTTTTTTAGTAGAGTCTTATTTACAGGCACGTGAGGCTCAATCCAATCTCTGATGGTTTCCTTGAAGTATGTGAGAAACTTCATTTTATTTTTCACATTGATGAATCTGTGAGGCAGAGCTCTGTCAGTGTTTTATTGGTAGATTTCTACAGAAATTTTGGATGTTTTGAGAAGTGAGTGACATGGAGAAGTATTGTCTGTGAGTTTTGCTGACATTCTGGACTGGCGTGACCTAAAACCGTGACCCGCTCAGATTTGTGGTGAGGTGCTGATGACGTCGACCATAAAACACGAGTGCTGTAGGAATCACGTGAGCATGACTCGTGGTCGTTACGTACCTGCGAACATTGCCATGTCATCGTTATGTAACACCATCAGTAGATATCTCGGGAGCGAAGAGCATTTGACGAGAGTGCCAAGTTTTCGTGTGGTAGCGGAAGTGATGAAGCGCCGCCGTCATGACTCAGCAGTCAATGAAAGGTGTACACATGTTGTTCACGTGTGTGCCTCTTCATCACCATAGCTTCTTAGAAGTCTCGCTAGTTTTTAAAATAGCAGGTAAGTCATCTCGGTGGAAAATCCGAATGACTTAAGTCATCTGTTAATTGTGATAAGATAACTTTATCTTTATGTGGTTTCATTTATTACCCGAATGTTCAAAAATATACTAGAAGATACGTTGCAATAAGGTTCGCATAAGATATTTACATTCGCACTGTCATGGTACTGAATTGTAGGCACATAGGCGTGAGTTTGTTGGTTGGGTTATTTTTCTTATTGTGTAATTTATTTTTTGGCGTCTGGATGTAAATCACAAAATGGTAGACGAGTTTCGTTTTGGAAGGTACCAACAGTACTATTCACACTGTGTGTCGTATTACAGCCTTGCCGTATCAGCAAAGTAAAAAAAAAAAAAAAAAATCTATTCCTCCTAAATCAAGTTTATTTCGGATTGTGTGTAATTTTTGAACATGTTTGAACGTGTAATGTTTCGGTACTCGCCAGAGATGTGTAATATTTAACTTCCATAACGAGCAAATTCGTGTGTTCTCATGTAGAAAATACACTTAAACTAATCTCAGACACAAATTTTAACGTATAATTCTTAAAAATAATGCCGAGTGTGATAAATATACGCGAATTGTGTTTTTAACTATATTTCTGGACGCTAATCACACGTAGTTTCCTTACTCGCTGCTAGAATTCGCTGCCGGAGCAGTTACGTAGACTATCGAATCATTCGATTTGCACAGCGAAATGTTAAAATATATATTGAAACTTCAGCTCCTATAAAAAACGAAAAATACTTGAAAACTTACTAAACCCCGACTTTGGACCTGATTTTCGACAAGGAATATTATTAAAATACTGCTCGTGTTGTTAAAATTCATTACACAGTTAATAATTTAAAGTTTCCCTTTGGCTTTCTAAAATTTGTTTTTGCCGAAGATGGCACTACCGTAACTACACATTTCCGTTCCATGCGACTTCCGTTCCATTCACGAAAGGGAAGCCTTCATTTCACAGACGAGAGAGAGACACCCGAATTTTCCCGAAGGTTGCTTTAGCAAATAACTTTTTAATATGTAGCTATCCTAACCAAATCAACCATCCACAATGTTTTAAAGTATTTATAATGTAGTTAACCTAACCTAATTGACCATTAGTTATCATGAGTTGTCCAAAATAAATAAACCCCGAAGATGCACGATCGGGCGTTTGGCTCTCTCGTACGTGAACAGGCGGCTTCCCTTCACGAAATCACTGCTACCATATTATACCGAGGGCTAAGATTGTTACACATCAAAAATTTCTACCTACAGTGCAAGTTCTTAGCTGAGCACAAGTGTAGAAATAACGAATACTGTAGCAAGAGTATAAATAACGAATACTGTAGCAATTTGAAGTCGAAGCTATAACATTAGTGTAGACTAAAGCTACAACCATGCGCTATTTGATAGTAGGTACTCATTTAAAGGCGTTTAAGTTTCAAAACTACGAGCGGAGTTTGAAATTTAAGAATTTTATTTAAAACTACTCAAGAAAAACCATTATTTTTTTGTTACCATCTATACAATAACATTATCTTCATTTTATGCATTTCATATGTAATGTTATGCGAGGCAAAATGGTTAAAGTTGACCAGTTTAAGCGTTGAAAGTTTAGTACGCAACAGTAATTTCTTCAGAAACAATCATAAAATAAAATTATGATCCTGCTGAAAGTCTGTTATCGTAGCTGTATCAATTTTTTTCTATTATACGCATATTTAATCTATTATTCTAATTATTGACATGGCAAGGCAAAAAAAATTGATTTTTCCGAAGTTTTTTATTTTTATATATATATTTTTTTATGCTCTGGTTTTAACCAATCTTGTTCCACCGTGCAACCACAGTGAAGAAAACTGGTTAATTCACAGATGGCCCAATTGGCATATTGGACCACGAGTGCTGACTTCAGGTGCAGAAACCTGAAATATGTACGACATTTGCAATGCGAGGCAGTTGCGTTATCAGTGAATTTCAGTCGATGTCTGCAGGTGGCGTGCCTTATCGTGTCCTTGACTGAAACTCCGCGAGATAAGCCGTAGTCGCTGTTTCCAAGGCTTTTTTGAGTTCTGTGTCATTATGTTATCTCAATCAAACAGTGAACTTAGCACTATTTATCTTTTTTTGTCTGATAATTAGTTATAGTATACTGGTATAGTCAACAATTCGAAATTATTTCTTTAACACCAGGATGTTCAACGATGTCAATTCATTATAGCAACATATTGTTGGAATTCTTTCCAAAGACGGGAAGGTGTCTGGGTTTTCAGAATGCTATGTTCCCTCCAACTTGGATTTTCGCGCATATCTTCATAATTTAATTTTAGACTTTGCTAATTAAAATATGGTTGCATTGGGGAAAGAATCTATTGATAATGTTCAAAAACTCATTCTGTTTGGCTGAAGCTAATTTTGTCATATTACCATAGTAAAATTAAGTTTTTTTTTTTTTAATTTCACGAAAAAGAATGTATATCACTCAGTCTAATGTTTGTACCAGGAAATATGTTAGTGTATCCGGCTATGATTTGTAATTTTTTTTAAGTAATTTGTTACTTGGCTTACCCAGTAGTGACACAATGCCAGTGGACTAACCGGTTTATTTTGCAGGGCTGTTTCCAAAACACGTAACCTTGCGTGTAATCTAATCTTACTCTTAAGTTTGACAAAAAATAACATTTTAAATGTGTTGAGTGGGATTATAGTTAAAAGTATAATTTATCTTAAAACTACTCACACATTGACTACGATCTACTCTGAATAGTTTATTACACTTGAGCATGTATCATGAATTAAATTGCTTAGGAAAGCTTTTTGAGTACCCAAGTTGCAATAAAAATAAAAATTTCCATATTAAATAACACATGGATCATGTATTATTTAAAGTTTGTTTGATCTTACTTTATAGATTGCTTATGTTTGCTTTTTGGGTACCCAAGTTGTAATAACAATCAAAATTTCCATATTAAATAACGCAGGGCTCATGTATCATTTAAAGTTTGTTTGACCTTACTTTATAGGTTGCTTAAGAAAGCTTTTTTTTTTTTGGGTACCCAAGTTGCAATAAAATCAAGAACTTGCAAACTCGGCAGCAACAAATCCGAGAAGACTTCTACGAAACGTACCGAGTGCTGTTCATAAAAAGAAAACATCCTCGCTACGGATACAGACAGCCTAGTGAAGAATAATGGGCGACTTAATGGATGTTTCTTGAAGTAAAGTGCGTGATGACACGTTCCGTCGTTGCACAAATGTAGTGGGGTATATAGCACAGTGAATTACTTTTATTTTACATTTGGTTAGCGATGTTTTCTAACGAATCTAGAATGTTATTGCAAACATTTGTACACACGGGTGAATATAAAGCTGTTACTCGTCACACGAGTATGATGGAAAACCCTTGGGTTCTGGCCATTCAAACAAACAAGTGCAAACAGCGATTACCTTTTGATTCACGGTCATTACGAAGTCACATTTGCCTTAGCCGGTTATTTATGAACTAGGCAAGCACACAGGCATATCTGTTGGGTGTTAATTTCTTGTAATGGGATACTTGACAGTGGTTGTTAACGGGTTCCCCGCCTTTTGCTTTGGAAGTTGGGGGGATTCGAACCCACGACCCCAGAGATAAGAGTAGTTCCTTGAACAGCCGAGGCCGGCAGGCAATGGAAATAGTTCTTTAAATGATTCTTTCAATGTGGAAGAATGATTTAAGAAGTTATTTTGGACATACGCCATTGCTGGTTTCGGTGCTTGTCATCAATGACATGAGAGAGAGAGAGAGAGAGAGAGAGAGAGAGAGAGAGAGAGAGAGAGAGAGAGTGAGAGAGAAGGGGGGACACGATAGTATGGAGGTTATTGGAGAGTTAAGTATAATTTTTGTGTTTGTTATTTTCTTTAATGGCCAGTATTTTTTCTAAGTTTGATATAAGTATTTGCTGTTGTTCAAGGTTACTTGTAAATTTCACTAATGTTTTCTGACACCTTTTTCCTCGATCTTTTGTGTGAGATGCACCTGTTAAAGTAGGGAAGTCTTTTTTTCACAGACGAGAGAGCCAAACTCCCGATCGTGCAACTTCGGTTTTTTTTTTGTCCATTGTAAATAAATATGGCCCCTTGCAATTTTACGCAACTTGTAATTTTCAGGTAGGTAAGGAATTATGCTATTTCTGATTGATTTTTAGAATACTGAATCGTTTTGTATCTAACATGTTTATAAAAATTACGAAGGCTCTATACTAATGGTCAATTAGGTTAGGTTAGTTACATTAAAAATACTTTGAGATATTGTGGACGGTTGATTTGGTTAGGTTAGCTACATTAAAGATACTGAAAAAGCGAGCATGAACTTCGGGTGTGGCTCTCGTCTGTGAAATGAAGGCTTCCCTTTAGTAGTTGTATTTGCAGTTCGGACGGAGTGGTGACACGGCATTGTTGGGCGCGTGTTTGAGCAGGCATGGCGGGCGGGGACGAGATCGCCACGGAGCAGATGAAGGACGAGCCGCTGCTGGGACTGCTGGACGTGGCGCTGCTGGCGGCCATCTTGTGCGCGGGCGCCTGGTGGCTGTTCCGCGGCAAGCGCAAGAGCGAGCCGCCCAGCGCCGCCAAGTCCTACACCATTCAGTGAGTGAACAGCTTGGCCAGTGGCGTAGCCAGGATTTGTGTATGGGGGGTGTTAAGAAGCATGGCCAAGCGGGCGGTCCGGGGGTCCTCCCCCGGGAAAATTTGGATTTTAAGGTGTAAAATAGTGCTATTTTAGCAGTTTTCGGTTCTTAAATTTAAACATTGTAATGCTAAAAAATTTTAATAATTTTAATATGAAATTTGTTTGAGTGATGAATAAGAAATTAATTAAAGATTTGGTGCTAAGGGGGGGGGGGAGGGCGGTTTGAACCCCTAACCCCCCCCCCCCTGGCTACGCCCCTGAGCTTGGCGATGAAACGGAAATGCGTAACCACGGCGCCGCGGTCTGCGGTGGAAGTCTCGGGAACCCCGAAGGTGTGTGTGCGTATCAACCGCGCCCGATGGTGCTTCACGTTGATGATAGTCTTGGCTAAAGCTGACGCCTTTACCCTCTCGCCCACCACGACATCATGGAATACAGTGGTCTTATAAAAAAGTAAGAATATCACCGAAAATTGAATCGAATTATTTACGAGCCCTTTAACTTTAATTGTTTGTTCTTTTAAACCATCCTGCCTTGCATAACTGCGTTCATTTATTTTACCGTAAAAGAAAAAAAGTTTTGTATTTTTACTTTTGTACTTTCCCTTGGAAACTACGTCACTTGTAAAATTGCAAATGGTACAAACATCTGCCTTGCGATTTTACAAAGCTGTGCCTTACAGTTATTTTTTTACTAGAGATATCGTTGGCAACTGGGTTTCCAAGGATTTTCCTCGTAAAACGTACAAAAAATTAATACTTAAATTCATTTGCAGGCCTATACGAAAATCTCTGAAATTTCAGGAGCCAGGCACAGAATCTAAGATCCAGCGATATAAAAATCTAATCATTAAAGTTTTTAGTTGAAGCGCTAAACGGTACCTTTGTAGCATACTAGGTACAATATCAGTAATTCGAGTTAACTGATTGCAGTTGCAAATACCGTCCAGGTTTCTTGGACCCAGTCATTTCTGTACAAGATTTTCATAACATATTTGGCTGATGTTTTCAAAACCACTGTCTAATTATCGTGATATCTCTGCAGATGTCAGCCGCCAGCAAGGAAGAGTTATGCGTCATGGCGTCATGGTACCCGGGACATGTAAAACCCTGTTCACGTGTTCAACCTTTGTATCTTCCAAACTTTGTGTGAAACATTTAAGGTTAAGTGTTTAAGACCATGAAAAGTTCCTAAGCCCGTCTCTAAAATATTTAAAGTAATTTTTTTTTGCAAATGCCACTTTCGTTGTTCGATAGCTCCCCCCTCCACCTCGAAAAGTCTTCCTGGAGCCGATAGGACCAAATATAATAAGGTGATAGTATAATTACACTGTGACATTTTTAACATCATCACTACTTTTCACTTGGATTCTACTTCAGATATAATCTGTAGCGTGCATGAATATCTCAAAACTTTACTTAAATCTCCTGAAATATTTTCTGAGTTTGTCATCCAGAATCAATGGCGACGGCGGCTTTAAATACTTAATCGTCTCTACCTGTTATAACCTCTGTAGACGTTTTAATTAATTCAAAGTCAACTTAATATTCTCTGGTGATTGATGTTTAGATTGTGTGTGTGTTTGTAAAGAAGTTAGAATTTTTTTTATGTGTTAAGTTTTTTTATTTTTTACTTCCCGTCAGCCCTTTGGAGCGTGTTGCCTATGTGGGGTCTTCAGGCGTTTTCAGGTCAGGAATAAGAAACGAAACTGTAGGACTGGTCACGAAAGGTTCTCGGAATAAACAGCAGCGGTGCTGGAAGTCACGAAACGTATAATTTCCAACAGCATTTTGCTGACTTTCTTTTTTATTTTGACGCCTCGCTTCATTTCACAGTCGCACATCAAATATGAATAGTTGAAGACTGTCCACTTAAATCGCGTGGAATTTATATATAATTTTTCGAAAATAAAAACCGGCATGTTCCTGCGAATATGATATGTATTCAGTTTAGTTTTATTTTAAACTAAAATTACCCTATGACAACACACTTATAAAAGATTTTATTAAAACTACCTGAAGAAGTCCTGAAATTGATTTACCAAATATTTGTAGACACCCTGGTCTTGCGAACACAGTTTTAAATACATAATTACAGTGTAGCAAACATCTGCTGGGTTCGAAAATCAACAAATCAAATCAGTTGATATTTTCCTAACTCCGAATATGCCTGCCTGTTGCAATGCATAGCGAAACGCTGCGCTGGTACAATCTACCACTTGAACGCGGCTTAGCTTCGATGGCCAAGGTTTATTATATTAGGAAATGACCGCGAAAGAAATTTCTGTTAATTCTTAAGCCATCAGCTTATTCGCACACGTCCTGTTCACGCCAATTCACTTTATTTGTATACGACAAATTTTCTTAGGCCAGGTTTGAAAACTAAGTAAGAAACGCAAAACGCAAAGGAGTTTAATAGCGACTTTTGCTTTTTCGCCTTTCGTATTTGAAGTGAAATGTCACAAAACTTTAAAGATACGATCAATAGCTGTTTTCAGTACACGTTTCACGTTTTCGCTATTTTACCTTTCGCGCAGTGAAAGAAAAGAAGACTTTTAAAATCAAAGTGTTCAAAAGTTTCTAATGTTTTCATGATGAGGATTATCAATATATCTCGAGGATGGAATATTTTCTTCTGCTGTTTCAATTTCACGTTGTAGGATTGATTACATCGTGCTACTTTCGTACTTTTTTTTAACGACCGTGATTTTCTTGCGTTGGTTGCTTGGTATGTACTGCCGGTGGTAGGCACGTTCTACAATGACATATACACGGAAACGGATCACGTAAACGTAAACGGATCTCACGGAACAGAGTTACTACAATGACACGCAGACGGAGACGGATCCGTACGGACTAGCTTGGTAATGCTGAGCTCTTACGTTTACTTTTCTCCGTGTGACCAATAGAAGCTGAGTACTTGACTGCGGTGGTAGCCATGTTTGTTTATATCCTAAACACGTTAAAAATTGTTTCAAGTACAACCATAATATTCAGCTTGGTAGATTTCAAAGAAATGCTACCTATTGTAGCCGTTACCATGGTGCAACTTTCGGAACATTTTTTAATGTATTTTTTTTTCTAATATTGGCGAACATATATGATGTTATGTAGGCTACGTTAAGTTCCTAAAATGTTCCAGGAGTTTATAGCAGTTAACAAAATATTACCAGAAGAAAAAAGGTACATACTTCGAAATCAACCTGTAGGCTGTGCAGGAAGGTTTTTTTTTTCCTGAAAGCTTAAAGGCTTAAAGGCGAGCAGGGAGAGCTATACCACGGCTGGGACTGCGGTAAGGTGTTTGGGAGCAGGTTTAATTACTGGAAATACATTAAGATTGACATTGGTTTTTAATACTGACGTGTTAAAGAGAAAAAGCATGACAGACTATGTTTGTTTTTACGGTTACAAGTTTCACTTCATTAATGACAAATAGTTAGACAATTTTAATAGTGACATTAATAATTGACAAAGAAAATTCACGATGAATATTGAGGTGGACGATCCATCTCTCAAGGCCAAGAAAAATGCAAGCGACACCTGCTTAACAGTGCGTGGTCCCTAATCGGACCATCAAAAGGGACGTTATGTCCAGACAAGACAAACGCCTCAAATACGGAAAAGTTACATCGAATGAGACTTCAAAGACAAAAAAACTACGCGAACAACAACATAATGCGCGCCAGGAAGTTAGATTCTATTACAAAATTACTTAAATTATTTTACGTACTTTACGTAAGTTTTACGTACGTCGACGCCTCAGGGGAGAACAATTACAAGTTAAGTTCATTAAATAAATTCAGTTAAGCCAAACATAATTTTCTAGGTGGCGGCCGAAAGGGAATTTAAACAAGACAACCTATTATTTTACGTTACATTAGGGCAAGGTCCACCGCCTCACTCGCAAACAAGAATAACACTTACATTATTTCCCCCGAAGTCGCTCTCGCACGTCGTTACAATATAAAGTTTAACAGACTACATGCCACAACCGACAATGTAGCCACTCAAGGCACAGCGCGCATGCGCCAACCCCAGGAGGGGTGGCGAGGAGAAATCAAACAAACACTAGGAGGGGGGAGGTGCGCCGACGCCCGCGCAAACGCGCGATGCAAAGAGGTAGTGGACCTGACCGCTACATTTCTTTGTGGTTTATTTTTATTATACATGCAAATTCTGCCTCTGCTGTGGTCTTGCAGCATTAATTAACTAGTATTTCGTAACCTCCTTGGTTGCGTGCACTGTGTACGGTCCGAGCAGCAGAGGCAGTGCAGACATTGCAGACATTGCAGACAGTGCAGGCAGTGCAGGCAGTGCAGGCAGTGCAGGCAGTGCAGGCAGTGCAGGGAGTGCAGGCAGTGCAGGCAGTGCAGGGAGTGCAGGCAGTGCAGGCAGTGCAGGGAGTGCAGGCAGTGCAGGCAGTGCAGGCAGTGCAGGCAGTGCAGGCAGTGCAGGCAGTGATGCCGAGGGGGGTCGCCCCGCAGGCCGACGGCGCTGGCCACGCAGAGCACGGAGACGTCCTTCATCAAGAAGCTGAAGACGTCGGGCCGCAGCCTGGTGGTGTTCTACGGCAGCCAGACGGGCACCGGCGAGGAGTTCGCCGGCCGCCTCGCCAAGGAGGGCATCCGCTACCGCCTCAAGGGCATGGTGGCCGACCCCGAGGAGTGCGACATGGTGGGTCTCCGCACTCTTTCATCATCCCCTCCACACTCCCTCTCCCCCCTCTCATCACCCCCTCCACACTCCCTCTCCCCCCTCCACACCCTCTCCCCCCTCCACACTCCCTCTCCCCCCTCCACACTACCTCTCCCCCCTCCACACTCGCTCTCCCCCCTCCACACTACCTCTCCCCCCTCCACACTCCCTCTCCCCCCTCCACACCCGCTCTACCCCCTCCACACTCCCTCTCCCCCCTCTCATCACCCCCTCCACACTCCCTCTCCCCCCTCCACACTCCCTCTCCCCCCTCCACACTACCTCTCCCCCCTCCACACTCGCTCTCCCCCCTCCACACCCTCTCCCCCTCCACACTCCCTCTCCCCCCTCCACACCCTCTCCCCCCTCCACACTCCCTATCCCCCCTCCACACTCCCTATCCCCCCTCCACACTCCCTCTCCCCCCTACACACTACCTCTCTTCCCCCTTTCCACCTTCCCTCATCTCCCTCTCCCCACCCCTCTCCCATCATTCCTCTCCCCACCCCTCTCCCATCATTCCTCTCCCCACCCCTCTCCCATCATTCCTCTCCTATACCCATCCTCCCTCCCACTCACCCTTCTCTCCCGTTCTCCCTCTCCCCCTCCCCCTTCTCCCTCTCACCCCCTCTCCCATATCCCTCCTCCCTCTCCCCTTCCCCTCCACACTCCCTCCCCCTTACCCCTCCGCCACCCCCTCATCACTCCCCTCCTCCCCTTACCCCTTCCCACATCACGCCCCTCCCGGCCCCCTCTATCCTCCCCCTCTCCTCCCCCTCTTCCCACTGCCCCTCTCTTCACTCCCAACTCCCTTGCCCTCGTCCTCGTACTTGTTAACTAAAATGCTGAAACCGATATGGTGTCTTTCAAATACATGTCCTTTGAAATAAAAATTGGATATGCAACAAGAAAATATATTTACAAAATTCTCATATCAATTTTTCCTTCACAAAATGTAATGTAACAGATACGTTATAAAAAATTGATCTTTTCAATATAAAGCTGTGACTTAAGTGTTTGTGCTTTATGGTAACAGGGCACACTCAAACAGGGACAGCGCTAACAGCAGGTATCATGCTGAGAGACATGCCAGTTTTTTTTTTTTTTTTTTAAATTTTGGAACACATGCTGGGACGTAGCCTAGCTGGTGTACGTACCTAAGTCCGGACCCCTCCCTTCCAGGAGAAACAAAAGAAGCCAAGGCAAAATAAGAAAATTATCGTAATCCTGAGTGGGCTACAATAATAGCCCGACATGCTTCGTACACAGGAGCGGCAAGAATTTCAAGTAGTCTGTTATAATAGCCATTTTGCACACACGTTACCGAAAGTAACGATTTTTGTTTCTAATAACATTAGTAAATACTTTTTTTTTTCTTTTTTAACGAATTAACGAAAGAATTGATTTGTTTTAGTTAAGAATTTTACGGACGATAGTTTAACGTGACGTCATAACAAAACATTGATGAAATGATTGCATACTAAATGAATAAAATTCAGTCATTTTTATTTTAATAATAAAAGATTAAATACTTGAAATTATACTAGTAATCAGATTTTTAAAATGCAAGAATAATTAACCTTTATTGGCGAAATTGTTGTTGTAATAAGCAATGAAAACCACATTAACGTTTCACTTCACTTTATAAACAGTCGACGAAACAGTTCACGTGTAGATGACTCGTAATTAATTTTAAAAACTGGCGTTTAGCTATAAAGTTTAAATATAATTATGAACAAGTTTTCATATAAATAAACTGTAATCAAATATCCATCATCAATTATATGAATCACCATAATTTTTTAGTCAATTGTAACATAACCTATTATTACTGCACTCGCCGACAGCGTAACGGGACACTTTTTCATGCGTGCAGCCGGCGTTCATCTATTGATTAGACGTTGTCACGTCAAAGAAGGGTGATGTGCCCGCAGGAGGAGCTGACGGCGCTGAAGGAGATCCCCAACTCGCTGGCCGTGTTCTGCCTCGCCACGTACGGCGAGGGCGACCCCACGGACAACGCCATGGAGTTCTACGAGTGGCTGCAGAGCGGCGACGGCGACCTGTCGGGCCTCAACTACGCCGTGAGTACCCGCTCCGCGCCGCCCCGCTCCGCGCCGCCCCGCACCGCCCCGCCCCGCTCCCGCGTCTCGCCCGACCTGTTGAGGAGGAGGAAGAATGTAGCTGTGGGAAACCTTTTTTCACAGACGAGAGAGCCAAACTCCCGATCGTGCATCTTCGGTTTTTTTTTTTTTTGTTCCTTGTAAATGTGTTGATAAAAGGATACTATAGTTAATTAGGTTAGGTTAGCTAAATTATAAATACTTTTAAACATTGTGGACGGTTGATTTGGTTAGGATAGCTACATTAAAGATACAGAAAAATAAAAGCGAGCATGAACTTCGGTTGGGCTCTCTCGTCTGTGAAATGAAGGCTTCCCATGTAGCTGTAGCCAAAAAATAAAAGGGGGGTTGTCTGTAAAGTCTGTTTACGGGCGATAATTTCACGTGATAACGTCATAAGTAAACATTGATGAAAAATTGTATACTTTTTTTAATTTTCAAATATTATTTACAGTTTTTGCAAAATTTAATTTTAAATAATTTGTTTAAATATAATCACGAACAATTAGTTAAAAAGCCCGCCTTAACCTGATTGATATTATAGAAGATTTTCTCGCATGCTCGGCTCAGGCGGAACGTGACAATGAGTCATGCTTTTTCCGTGCGTGCAGCCGGCGTTCATCGATTTATAAGACGTTATCACGTCAAAAAAATAGCCAGTCATGGGGACTGTCAACAGAAGCGAAAAATTAAAACTTTGTTTGTAAATGTGTAATATGACATCATTTCTACGTCACAGTGTACATAAGAAAATGATTTTGGTATTATATCAGTACGATGTCAGCATGATATCATTTATCCTTACATCATTTATCCTTACATCATTTTTTAGTCAGCATATGTCAGTGGTATGTAAAAAATTACGTAAAAATTCATTTCCTAGCTGTGACTTACCAGTGATGTCAGACCTAGGTCATGTATTCACGTGGTCAAATTAACTTCACTTACTGCTACTACAGCATGTCGGTGATGCGAACTCACAAGATTTTACCCATCCAAAAAAAAGAGTCCAACACGCACATGATACAGTTGAGTATATTATACAATGTATGAGTGTATATATGCGTGTACATGTACACAGGCCGGTGCGCGTCGCCAGTCTGGCGCAACACGTCACTAGCATGTCGGTGACGCGAACCCGTAAGTTTTGCCCCTACCAAAAATCGCTCAACACGGCTAAAGAAGTTTTCACTTCCAATAAATTTATTTTCTATTCTGTTGTAACACAAGATTATAATGTTCGTATTGTGTAAAATTATCACATAGCTTGACGTCAAATAGTTTTTTTGTCTAAACACCGTCCTTTTATCTGACATTTTCGGATGAGCAGACTGTCTGCCTGCCCGTTAATGACGTATAAGCGAGACTCTTACGGTGTAATTTACTTCCGTGATTGGACGACGGTTTTTTTTTTTTTTTTTTTTTTTCAGTTGTTAAAATGACTCGCCTCTGTCTCGCGTTACTCTCTTCCCCTTTCTTTATTTTCAAAGAAAACAATCAGTAACGAGTGTATTTTGGAAAAAAAGATTTGCAAAACATATTTTCTTTCATTGCGCAAATCTAATGAAGTTTTTAACGATATTTACAAAACGTGTGTAAAAAGATCCGCCTTCGCGCTTGGCGAGCAGACGTCTCGCCCGAACGTAAACGAACCGTGAAACACATCCATCTGCTTGAGCACGTGTGCGCCTTAGTTAGTTTCTTCCCGGAGGGTGGTAGCGTGACGGTGTTTGGCCGGAGATACTGGTGAGCCAATGGGGGACGACTTGAGGCATTGAATATATATAACTTATAACATTATATATATTCAATGCTTGAGGTGGGAAGCCTTCATTTCACAGACGAGAGAACCACTCCCGAAGTTCATGCTCGCTTCTTTTTTTTCTGTACCACAACAGGTGTATTTATTTGGGGGGGGGGGGGGGGGGAATTCGCGGGCATTTATTCTCCAAATGCGAGGGTTTAACTTATAAGATGTCATTCTTAAAATTAGCAAGAAGTAATTTAAAGAATTATTCAGTAAATGAAGATATAACCGTGTCTGGTTTTTTTTTAATTAAAAGAAGCATATGATAGGTTAGCTACATTATAAATACTTTAAAACATTGTGGATGGTTGGTTATATTAGGTAAGTATAGCTACATTAAAAATACTGTAAAATCATTTTAAGGGTGTCTTAGCAAATAACTTTTTAATATGTAGCTATCCAGCGCTAGGAAACCGTTTACATGATTTCACAGTATCTTTAATGTAGCTATCCTAACCAAATCAATCGTCCACAATGTTTTAAAGTATTTATAATGTAGCTAACCTAACCTAAGAGACCATTAGTTACCATGAGTTGTCCAAAATAAACATTCACGGACACACGGCAAACGAAAATATTGCGGCGGGCGCACCAATGTACAGATGTATGTTAATGAATAAACGGCGATTTCTCGTACGCGTTTTGGAATTTCGTATCAGCGCAAGTTGTATTAAATAGAGGAATTTTTGTAGCACAGTTAGGTATTCCTCTAAAAACAATAACAAATAAATACCGTTGCCTCGTTTATGGTCTTTCCTTTTATCAACACCGCCATATTTATTTACAATGAACAAAAGAAAACCGAAGATGCATGATCGGGCGTTTGGCTCTCTCGTCTGTGAAAATAAGGCTTCCCACTTGAGGAGCCCACGCCAGGGTTGCCACTCGAACCCACAGTCCCAAGGTCACCCGGCCGTCGAGAGGAACCGAGGACCCGGGGGCAAATAGTGTTGTCGGGCCTCCTTAAAGCACAACTCGGCAAACCCCATAAATGTAAAATAAACATCTAAGAAAGACTGATCGTTACTGTGGCCATAACTAGGGACCGGAAAAATTCGCAAATTCAATGACCTCTAGGATAGCCTCCATTATCCTCTGCATTTCTCAAGTAAACACGCGTGTTCATTGGGTACTAAATTGTGAGGCGTCTCCACTGGGTAGCTTGTGATTCGACGCTTCTTTGGTCGATAGTCTCTCAGTGGCCCAGAGAGCTCCAGTTAAACTGCGAGCCAATGGCAGAACCAGCAGAATTGTACACATGTTTGAATTTCAGCTTATCACGAAATTAATACGCGTAATTTTCCGGTCTCTAGCCATAACTAATCGCTAGAGTCCCGGAAATTTCGCGTATTCCTCTGGCCTCAGGATAGAATTCAAAGTTATAGGTGTGCTCGACCCATGTTTACTTTCCCATTGGTTTATTTCTTAGCGAGATCATTTTTATCCTTGTTAATTGGCACTACCTGATTCGCTTACTTCTCTCCTAGCTGGACATCATTGGCTCACGGTCGTAGAGGGGCGTGTCCAGATAACTGCGGTCCAATCATGAACACAGTGCGACAGTGTGGAGGCTTGCATTCTATCTTGCAACTAAATGAATGCGCGAAAATTCCGTGGCTCTACTAATCGCGTAAGTTGTAAGGTATAGGTAGTGCATTCATTCTGTTAAAAAGACTTGTAATTCGTTCTATCGGAGTAAACCCTAACATATATATATATATATATATATATATATATATATATATATATAATATGAGCCAGAGCTATTCTTTCAATACTTGCCGGTGATGTGTGACATCGAACCTCGGTAACGAGCAAATTCATGCGTTCTCATGTTGCAAATTTGTACTTATAATAACAAAACTCGGAACACAAAATTTAAGGTAGAATTCTTTAAAATAATTCCGAACGCGATAAAAATATACGCCAGTTGTGTTTCCAACGTTTCTTGACGCGCCTCGCACGTGGTTTCCGCTGCCGGAGCAGCGACGTCGACTATCGAACCATTCTGTTTGCAGAGCGATGTTTTGAACTAAATAATGAAACGACTCCGATAAAAGAAAAGAAAAAATAATTGTAAAAAAACTGGTTGTCTGTAAAGTCGGTTTACGGACGATAGTTTAACGTGACAACGTCATAACAAAACATTAATGAAATGATTGCCTGCTTTTATGAATAAAATTGAATCATTTTTATTGAATTATCACTATTTTGTATGGATACAAAGAAGGAGTGAAATGAAATCTACAATGTAATTGATAAATTTACTTTTATTTGCACTCATTAATTCAAAAATGTTTATTACTTTAACGAAGAGATTATTTTAACACTAACTTTTGCTATGTAACTTCTTCCAATCTGTGTTATTCTGTTAAGGATAGGACGATGATAGGAAAAGTAGGAAACGAATGGGAATGTTTCAAGTTTAATGTGCCTCGAAAAAGTCAAATCGATGGTTCCAATCGAGTGGAAGAGATATAGATGCGGAGCAAGCGTACAATGAGCATAACGGGACACAGCGTTCCGGGACAATGTGCGTTACGGGACACTTTTTCGTGCGTGCAGCCGGCGTTCATCGATTTATTAGACGTCACGTCAAAAAAAAGTTCAAAACCCCGGTTTTGGACTTGATTCATGACAAGGAATTTTATCAAAATACTGCCAATATTGTTTAAATTCATTAAACAGTTAATACTCTAAATATTTCCCTTTGTATCGGTGAACTCTTTTTTCGCGTCATCCGCCACTGATGCAGCGCCGTGGTTGTTACACGTTTCCGTTCCTGGACTTCCGTCTCATTCACATGATTACTCCCACAATATGCCATACTCCGAGAGCTCAGATGTTACACAACAAAAAAGTCTTGAAACACCATCCCCCCTTTTTCTTCGTACATCCATCCGGAGCCCCAGCAAGGTTACGCTGAACACCAACCCACATAAGTAAGCGCACTTTTTGTTTGTTCACGATTTTATGTCGCACTGACATTGTGTTCGCTCGTAATTCCCAGCTGTTAGTTTGTGGATGAAGCAATCCACGCGCGGTCCGGTGTGGACAGCGCTGCAGGTAAATAGTTGGTGCGGCCAGCGAGGCTCGGCCAGGGTCTTCTTCTCTGCGGCCTTCTGACGCTCGCCCAGTTGTTACAAGTCACTTTGACGTCAGCGGCAGGGACAAGGCCCCGTGCTACATTCGAATGCTGCTACCTTCCCCCCCCCCTTTGCCCCCCTTTTTTTCCTCATGAAATTAAAAAGCCCCTTCTTGTGCTTGCTAAATCGTAACCGTGAAATTGGAATGATGAATGATATCACTGTTTCTCTGTCTGTCGGTCTCTCTCTCTCTCTCTGTCTGTCGCTTTCTCTCTCTTCCTCTCTGTCTGTCGGTCTCTCTTTCTGTCTCTCTCTCTCTCCCCCCTCTATGTCTGTGTCTCCATATCTGTGTGTCTATCTATGTCTGTGTGTCTGTCTGTCTCCTCTCTATCTGTCTGTCTCTTTCTCTTCCTTTATGTATGTGTGTCTATATTCTATTCTGTCTGTATCTGTCTCTCACTGTCTCTCTCTCTCCCCCTCCCTCCCACCCCCCCCCCCTCCCTCCCTCCCTCTCTCTATGTCTGTCGGTCTCTCTTTGTCTGTTTGTTTCTCTCTTCCTCTGTCTGTCTCACTGTCTCTCTCTCCCGCTCTCGCTCGCTCTCTGTCTCTCAGCTGGCGGCCGGCACTCTGCCTGTCAGACGGGCCTCACGCAAGGTGAGCAGCAGTGAGCGGGCAGGTTGCGCGCACCGACGGTTGCGATGATAAGCTCGTGATAGCGGTGAGGTCACGCCAGCTGTGACGTCGTAGTGGTATTCACTTGGTAACCCCGCCGTCGCCGTATCGCTCCGCCCAGAACCTTGCTTGATAACGTCTCATGATGGTCACTGAGTACGAATAACAATCCCCGTCCTTGAAAAGTCACTTTTATGATATAAAAAATGACAATTTAAAATTGTTTTCCACTATGCAAACACTACACTTCAGCCAATAGAGTTTTTGACGTGACAACGTCTAATAAATCGATGAACGCCGGCTGCACGCACGAAAAAGTGTCCCGTTACGCACATTGTTCCGTTACGCTGTGTTCCGTTACGCTCATTGTTCCGTTACGCTGTGTCCCGTTACGCACATTGTTCCGTTACGCTGTCGGCGAGTGCAGTAATAATAGGTTATGTTACAATTGACTAAAAAAATATGGTGATTCATATAATTGATGATAGATATTTGATTACTCGCGTCAAGAAATGTAGTTTAGTTGAAACACAATTTGCATATATTTATCACGCTCGGTATTATTTTTAATAATTCTAATTTAAATGCCATGTCCGATTTTCGTACTATAAGTTTATTTGCAACATGAGATCACATGAATTTGCTCGTTACTGAGGTTAGATGTCACACATCACTGGCGAGTACTGAAAGACTCGCTCGCATTTTTTTAAAAATAATATATTGTGGCCGCCACTGTCTATATATTTGCTAGCCATCTTAGAAGTCTTGAAAACCTGTTTTAAGGGTTTTAAAGATACGAAAAATATAATTTCAAAAATAAAATAATCAAAACAACTTGAAAACAGTGTAATAATTAATTAGTTGAGATGCAACTCGCATTTCACTTCATTTTAACTAGTAAGCGATATTTCACGCTATGTAATTGACACTCGCTGAGTTGTTTACCACACGCGTACACGGAAGAGAATTTTTCAAGTAGCTTGTAAATGGCCTATAGTGCAATCGATTGTGAAGGAAAGCTGTTAGAATTGTGCGATGCATTTACAAACTAATGTCCTTCCAACTATGCACAGACTGTTCATGCTAATCTAGAAATTTTTGTAATCAGCCTTAGCCCGTTCACCCTTGTCAATTAACGTATTTTTGTCTGGGTGTATTCTAGTTGGATTAGCAGCGAGCTAAGAATAATCGCTCGACTTAGTTTGATTTGTTGGTTACTGAAGTAGGCCTGCCAGTATCTCTTTTATGACAGTTGGCTTAAAACTTTGTGTATTTAGGTCATTATTTTACGTCACGCTCAAGGATGACTGTAGACAATAAGATACCCTCGAACCGCCTTGTCGCTTCAGACGAATAATGGCACATGATGATTATTATTACTACTCGAACCCTACTGGTATGAAGTAGGCCTTAAGATCCAGTGAATATCAAAAGTATTGATCGGTATAAATTTTACGTACGTAAAAAAACTTATAAACATTTTCATTACTACTTTTTGGTTTATTTATATATCATTGTCATTTTAAACTATAATGTATATGATTAATAACAATTTGCGCAAACAATTCAAAAACGATTTTAATAATAATATGTTATTTTATTATTTGAACAATAAAGTTCGACAAACGGGGGTTCTCGCGTCAAACTTTCTGTGCAATGGTGCAAGCTGCAAACAAGTGCCGAGTGAAGCTTTGCAGTTGGAAATGGACATGGTGGTTGAGTGGTAAGATCACTCGCCTCCTACCAAGGCGGGGTCGAACAAAAATTTTCCGCAAGTGGGGAAAGTGGCGGACTTTGCCGTCGCCTGTTTTCTCGGGGTACTCCCATTTCCCCTCGCCAATTCATTCCGTCCCTGCTCCACACACACACACATCTCGTCTCACAGCGCGTTTTCTTCAGGCTGGCCGGAACCACAGGTTTGTCCGGTTTGTGCGTGTCCAGTGGCAGGTACGGGTTGGGGGAACCGAGACAGGAGGGAAATAGTTGGGAAGCCTTCTTTTCACTGACGAGAGAGCCAAACGCCCGATCGTGCATCTTCGGTTGTTTTTTTTTGTTCATTGTAAATAAATATGGCGGTGTTGATAAAAGGATACTAATGGTCAATTAGGTTAGGTTAGCTACATTATAAATACTTTAAAACATTGTAGACGGTTGATTTGGTTAGGATAGCTACATTAAAGATACGGAAAAAAAGCATGAACTTCGGGGAACTTCGGGTTTTGGCTCTCTCGTTTGTGAAAAGAAGGCTTCCCGTACCTAACCATTCCCTTCTCCCGGTTCCCCCACCAAATATAACTATTACCCTCCTCCCACTTACCCCATTACATATGAACTATTTCGGGAGGAGGTATGTAGTAAGGGAACCAAGAAATGTGGGGAATGTTTAGATACATGGTGGGGGAACCAGGAGTTTATGGGGAATTGGTAGGTACGTGGTAGGGGAACCGTGAGGGGGGGATGGTTAGGTAAAGTGTGGAGGAATCGAGAGTGGAGGGCAATAAGTAGGTACATGGTGGAAAACTGTGAGGGGAAGGAATAGGTAGTTACATGGTAGGGGAATAGAGTGAGGAGGGGAATACTTAGGTACATGGTGGGGTAACCAGGAGAAGAAGGGAATAGGTAGGTATGTGGTAGAGGAACCAGGAGAGGAGGGAAAATAGTTAGGTACGTGGTGGGGGTATTGGTCGTAGAGGAGATGACAGGGGAAAAGTAGTAATGACGCAGCATACTTGCAGACTTTTCACACATTACACTTTCATAATTGCATATATATTATATATATTTATATAATCTGCAACCTCAACCAAAGAATTATGTTTCCTATACCCAAAAATATAATAAACAAGAATTTTCACTTCTGTCGCACAAAAATATAATAAACAAGAATTTTCACTTCTGTCGCACGGCGACTCCACGCACACTTTTTTTTTTTCCTAGTACGCAATCGTGATAACCCAAATTGAAATCGAAAGGCACTATGCTAGCTACATTTTAAGTGTTTCTTTTCTCACTGCATTCCATTATTTTTTAACGGGAAACTTGACAAAATGGGAAAAAAAATTAAGAGGTCGACTCGGGCCCCTGGGCAGTTGCCCTGCCCTGGTATGCCCCTGTGTCAGCCTCGTTCCATCCATGCCGCAAGTGGGAAACTACGTGAGGTTTTTTTTTTTTTTTTTTTCAGTACAAAAGAAACTAACAAGAGATTGCCATGCATTTCCGACCTAGTTGTTAATGTACTCAGCGCGGCTGCCAAAATTAGCTGGCGTTCGCCCGCGAGCGAGCGAGTGTCTCAGTGAGGTCGGGGCGGCGCTGTTATCTGGCCTGGGTCTAGCCGAGATAGCAGGGGTCAAGCGCGCTAGTCTGAGCCCAAGACTGGTAGAGAAGGAGGTTGGCCCGAGAGGGCCGGTTTGAGTAACGGTACTTCCAAGGGCTGCTCGTGACGTCACTGCGGCGCAGGAACCGGCCAGCTGAGCTCTCAGCTAAGGGCAAAACCTACATCTTTCACTCGTTTTCACGCCGATACAGCTACTGTGTTGGAACACATATCAAACAGTTTCTTTATATCTCACACAGTTATGTGGCTGTCACAATTTGGAGAGGAAAAATAAATAACTTTGTTACGAGTATATATACATAATAACAGTTTCATGCGCATCGTGTTTCATGCTCGTGCAAGCGATTCGTCGGACAAATTCTAATAATACCTACTCGTATTTGTTTTTTTGTTTGCAAGGTAATTATATTATATTATAATTATACTATGTATGTTTGAAACTTATTTTAAGGATACTCCTAAAGTGACTAAGTGAGCATTTCTGAAGACGGTCATACAAATACCAATAATCTAATAATTTACTATATTGTAGACTAAGACGTTCATTTTTAAGTAGTGTAGAAACTACACGCTGTGTTTATTACCAATTCGGCCTTACTGATATGAACACGAGACGGGAGTGCATAAATTGACTAGAAAAAGAAATAAACCATGGCTCGAAAAATGCGCATACCATTGTATATTGCTCATATGCATGCAGTTATAACATTTTGTCACTCAAACAAGCACATTGACGAATATTAATATATCAGTTACCTTAATTTCTGGTTTTCTGAACAAGCTGTGCAAGCTTCTTCTGGCTTTTCTTTTCCGTGCTTGCAATTTTTGCTTGACGATTTAAATGCCGAAGTCTAATAAAAGTTCTGGTTCTTGCAAACTTCATTAAAACTTTTTTGTTAACATCTGGAAAATGTTCTACTAGTTTCACGAAAAAGTTTCGCACAACACCTTTTCCGTTCTGTAATCCTAACCCGTGATGTGTTTTAAATATTTCTTCAGCATGCTGTACAGTTTTCACAAATTTTGATGACGGGACAGTCAATTTTCCGCGACTCAGTATTTCTATCCATCCATCTATAAAAATCAAAACACACAATCCTACAGTAAACAGAGAATAAAATAAAATAAATCATAGCAACAAATAAAATTATGATAATTACCTTTGTTTTCTGTTTCTTCAATACTTTTTAGATTAGCGTCCTCGCTTGCATGAATCAAATATCCAGCTACATATCTTAATGCTTCATTCTCTTCCCATGACGTAGTCAAGGGCGTGAACAAATCATCTTGAACCGCCTCGTTTTCTTCGTTCTTGTTTTCTGGAATGTTTAAATTCAATTCGGTGAACATCTGGCTGGTCAGATATGGTTTTTGCTTCAAACTATCGTCTTCAACACATGCGCCTTGTGGCAGAGGAAGTTCAGATCCTAGTAACATTTGTCTGAACCTGTACTTGAAATCTGTTGGTGTAGGGTTATCGTAAGTACCGCCGATGCTTCTGAGGCGCGAAAAAAAACTTTCAAGTAAGTCCTGGTTTAAGCGACAAGTTATGATGTATTTCAGTGAGTTATTTTTCTGAAGATAATTGTGTAGACCAATTACAGATCGCACAGAAATTAATAAACCTTTCTGAAATGGCATCAATGTTTTGTGACCTACGATTCTCATGTTAAGAACCATCGCCTCCATTTCTGTAATTATTGACAATTGTTCTTCAATTCGAAAACCAAAAGCACTGTGCCACGGCTTACATTTATCGTGAATAAATCTTGAATTCATAACATCAAAAAACTTGTCAACTAATTCAAAGAAGTTACAGATTTCTGGATGTTCAGGATATTTCAAGGAAAGCCGTGTCGCTGTGTGATGCGAAAACAGCTGAACAGCAAATTTTACTTTCTGGCGAGTGTTCCCTTTTAGCTGAATATGAAGAGGAGTAAGTTTTGGAGACAATTTCAATTCTGTGTTTTCAATTATGGCTTGCACATGATCTTTCCTAATAACTGTTCCACAAGGGAGCTGTATTCCATAATCCAAAAAATTATTTCTCAACAACTTAATGGCATGTGGCATGTCTGCAAAAACCCACACAGGGTGGCTACTATGGGGATTTTCAAACGTTGTACTAGCTGGTGTTATATTTAGTTCTTTCCACAAGCCTATATTACTTCCGCCCATGTCACTGACCATCGCAACGACACAAAATGGCCGTTCCTCGAGCGCTCTTATAACATCGAAAAGAAGATCTTTTGTTATCTTTCTATCGAAGTCGTAAAATATTGGCTGTTTCCACTTTGAAGCTAGTCCTCGAGCCATTATTACTTGTGCGTTTATATTTGGCCCAAGTATTCTATCGTCACTTTGGTCGTAACATAATCTTGAATCTACACTCATCTCGTCAAATGACAGAATTGTTATGCGCTCTGTTTCAGTCATGATTTTAGTCGTAGCTTCAAGGACTGCTAACACTTCAGTTTGAATTCCTGGCATACATTTTAAATTCCTGGTCCATTTTCGAAGAGTTGACAATCCCGGAAGTGGCAAGCCTACTTTATTTTTCATGTAAAGATAGGCTTTCCGAGAAATTGATCTTAGAGTAATTGCTGCTGCTATGTCTTCTTTTCCCCAGCAGCATTTCTTTTTGGTTATGAATCTTTCAATTTGTTTTGGCGTGAAAACATTTTTCAAAATATTCCGCAATTCAGTTTTAACTAATTTTGGACATCGCTTATGCAGAATTTTAATTTTCAATAACTGTTGTTTCAACATTTTGTTTTCCATTTCCAAGCGCTTTTCAGATTCTCGCCTCCGTATTATTTCATTTTCCAGGTCAGATACTTTCATTTTTAATATCATTATTTCATTTTCCATGGCTTGCATTTTCGCTGACAAATAAGCCTCTGAGTTCACATCGTCTTCTGCAACTAACTGACAATTCGGAGTTTTTTTGTTCATCATGTACAGTGTTACAATGCACCGAATCGTCCGATTTTCGTGCCTTTACAGATTTGTGTAATTCTTCCACAAGCTTCCTCTTCACGCTTCGCGAACGAAGACGTTTTCCTCTATAGTCTGAAGTGCATTCAGTTTTATTAGGTATGTTTGCATGTGGCACAGAACATTTTTTCAAGACTTTTCTTCTCTTCTGACCGGTCAGTTCCGCTTGTAAGTCTCTTTCAAAGTCCTCGGAAACGAAGTGATCCGAACAAATGCTAACATTCCTCGGATTGAACTTGTCTTTTCTCTTGCAAGCTAACACCCACTTTATTGAAATGTCTGGATCTTCAGGAAATCTATAAAAACATAACGCACTGTCACCACGACCTGAAACGTTTCTGCAGGTCGCAACTGCACAAGCGGGCATTTTTATTACACAGTCACATCCACGACGAAGCACGAAAAAAATCCACTACGGCGTGCGACTACTGATCGCAGCAACAAAAAACTCGCAGCTCTCCCGTTTGTGCGGTTGTAATACCATTAAACTCCGAAACATAAGTAGGATAAGGAAACTACTATAAATAAATATAATTTTAAACCACTCCGATCTAACTACGAACTCATGCCGAAGTAAGGCGGGTAAAAATCGCGGTCTGGAACTGGCAATGCGTGGCAGTCAGCCCTAGACTCGGAGAGGGATGCGCCGCGGTGACGTCACGCGCGACCCTCCGGGGTACCGTTACTCAAAACAGGCGAGACGGCCCAACCTTCTTCTCTACCAGTCTTGGTCTGAGCCCCTCCTCCCCACTCCATGTACCTCACGTGACCTTGTGCCCTGAGCGTCGCGTCGGCCCGACCGCGCGGCGAGATACGCGCTCTTTTTGAAACCAACAAAGCAATCCTGGGTACCTGTTCGTCGGACGGCAGCTGAGCTCTAGGAACACGTTGTGTACAGCTTCGCTTTGTGTGGTCCGTCGCTTTTTCGAAATAACAAGCAACAAAAGGTCCATGTCAGAAAGTTTCAATTTTTCTTGAAATCCGTCTGACAGGTTTGCTTTCAAAGTAATTGTTGGGCATGCCCACGTAAATTTTGGCATCGAAACTTGAAACTCACGATTTTAGTGTTATAGCTACACATTAACCTGTGGGCTGAGAGTACCGGAATTAATATAACACCTTTATCGAATTATGATATGCCACGATTGAAACTAACAAAAGACATGTGGTTATCACCTTCAACGTAAAAGCTTAAAACTAAATTAATATTAATTATTATTGTATCTCCATACTTGCCACTTGACGAACAAGTTTTCCGCCGTGTTGTTGTTGCAGTTTGTTAGAAAAATGACTTTGTTTTATAGTGTTTGTCATAGCAAAAGTTACGTCACCGCCACCGAGGTTAAAATAATTTGCATGCCAGTTGTAACGGCCGGAGGGGAGACGGCAGGAGAGAGGTAGAAATGACGCAGCAGTGATGCTACGAAGGCTTCGTATTGCAGCTTGTGTTTGTCTACGCCTCGGTTGTTGTGACTGGTAACAATTGACGCTACCATATTTTCTTTTAATTGAATTTAACGTAATCTACAATTTATTTATTCGTGTGGAAAAGAGTAATTGATTTGTGCAATTATCTTTACAAGTATCATTCT
Source organism: Bacillus rossius redtenbacheri (assembly GCF_032445375.1). NCBI lineage: Eukaryota > Metazoa > Arthropoda > Insecta > Phasmatodea > Bacillidae > Bacillus > Bacillus rossius. Next base: position 4,993,469 of record NC_086334.1, read on the forward strand.
TTTTGACGTGATAACGTCTTATAAATAAATCGATGAAACCCGACTGCACGCACGAAAAAGCATGACTCGTCACGTTCCGCGTGAGCCGAGCGTGCAAGAACCGGCCAAACCACCGTGCGAGAAAATCTTCTATAATATCAAACAGGTTAAGGTATGAAATTTTTTCATCGATGTTTTCTTGTGACGTTATCACGTAAAATTATCGTCCGTAAACCGACATTATACAGACAACCCCCCCCCCCCCCCCCCTTTTTTTCCCCCTTTTTTTTATGTGGATGGTTGATTGAAAATTTAGATGAATTATCTCTATGTACACCTAATGAGCAAGGAGTCTCACTTCCGTAGCGCACAGTATAGGTATGTATGTAGTTAGCGAGCGAAGGGGTTAGCGTGCGGGGTCCCGGTGTCGGTCGCACGCACCGCTGCTTGCCGCGGGGTCATGTGACCGGGAGGGTTTGGGAATGGGAGGGGAGGGACCGGTTTGTGTCCGCGGGAGTTCGCGGCCAGTCTGCCGTGCTGAACCCTGTGCCCACGCGCGAATGTCCTCCCCCCAACCACCAGCCGTGTCTGCCCGGCGATGGGAGAGATCCCCCCCCCCCCCCCCCCCGGTTCTAACCAGTGGCGGATCCAGAGGTTCACCTCGGAGGGGGGCACTCTAGGATTTCAGAGTAGCCAGAGAAAAAAATGTCATAAAATTAAATAAATTTGTATTTAATCTGCTCACACTACACATAACATCCAACCACCAGATTTTATGATTCTACAAGAAATTCATTAATTATATAAAAATATTTTATTGGTTTCAGAAACAATCATTTTTGTCGGCAATATTAAAGCAGACAACTGGTTTTTCGGGGAGGGGGTCACCTGCCCCTGGTGGCCCCCCCCCCCCCCCCCCCCCCTTGGATCCGCCACTGGTCCTAACCTAACTCACACCTTCCACTCTCGATAGCCTCTGAAACATGTGTGGAGTCCATGCGCGACAGAAGTGAAGTTTCTTGCTTGTTATATTATTAGGTGTAGGGAAACGAATGCAAGTATGTGAGCGCTAAATATTATGCTGTTGCGCTAGTGTGCAAGAATGCTGCGTCATTTCTACCTCTACCTCACCGCCTGTTTTCCTCTACCGGTTCCCCCTCCCCCTATCCCGCACCCAACACGTATCTGATTATTCCCCTCATGCGATCGGAGTTTTCGTAACGCTCGAAAATTTCAGCACCCTCAGGAAAGAAGTTTTGCTTCAACTAGACCTTAAACAAAAGTAAGCTGCTACTTAGAGGACTTCAGATAATGCGTTAAGATGGCCTTCTGGTGGGGCTTATATTTTTCAGAATATTGCTCTCCAACATACCGCCGGTCATCTATGCCTTTACCCCTCCCCCCTTTTCCTTAAATATTTCTTTAAACATATTCTTGCCCATGTAGGTAGGAAAATATTTTGAAATGCATGTTTGGATATGAGTTTTACCAAGGTTTTCAAAGAAAATTGGAATATTTGTAGGTCTGTGCAAATGCTAGTTTTTTTTTATTATGCAAAGTAAATATAAAATCAAATGTTTAAAATATTTGCAAAGTTGAATCAAATTGCAAATATTGTACTCAGCGAAGTTTGAGTTCCACTTATTTTACAAAATATAAGATTGAAGTAAAAAAAAAAAGTTTAATGTGTGTATTCTTTGAACTGAAAAGTGATTAACCAATTAGGCCTTATATATAACATCATTAAATAAAAATTATAAACTAACCATGCATAATATAAATATTGAATATTCATAAGCAAACAAAAGTGAATTTTTTTTACATAACTAATTTTATTGAAGCAAAACTAAAACAAAACAAAAAAAAACTAAATATTTTCATGAGTGAATTTTAGGTTTCCAATATTTTAAAGTTTTGCAACTCAACCGAAGCTTAAAATAAAATTGACAGCAAATTTACTGACTAGTCCAAACGAGTATTAAAAATGCTTTGATTGATTTGCTTAGTCGAAGCTTCGCACAGGAATATTTATTCGTCACTACGTGGTAATTAGATTGTTCGTGGTAATTACGTTGTCAAGCAGGGCCGGATTTGGAGGTCAGGAGGCCTCGGGGCAACAGAGGAGCGGAGGCCCCCTGGCCCCAAATTATTTTCCAAATAAAATGAACAATTTTTTTCATTCGAGTTTTCCAATAAATAATTTATTGTGAATTCAAGCAGATTTTCTCAGTATTTAAAAAAATATACATAAATATAATCGGATAATTGGAGACAAGAATTATTTGAAATTAAATTTTAGTGTTAATGAATATTTCTATTAATATTTAACAATAATGTAATCATGTATGTACAAAGTACTGTAGGTAAAGGTAAAACAGCGAAAAAAGAAATATCAAAGGATTTGTGGAGGCCCCGGGGCGTTCGCCCCGGTTGCCCTCCCCTAAATGCGGCCCTGTTGTCAAGGCGATGATGAGGACTGGCGTGAGGCCGGCTGGATGGTAGGGAGTGGTGTTCTGGGGCAAGGGGGTGAGAGAGAGAGTGCGTTTGCCCGCAGGTGTTCGGCCTGGGCAACAAGACGTACGAGCACTACAATGAGGTGGGCAAGTACGTGGACAAGCGGCTGGAGGAGCTGGGGGCCACGCGCGTCTTCGAGCTGGGCCTGGGGGACGACGACGCCAAGTGAGTGCCTGCATGACTCCCCCCCCCCCCCCCCCCCGCCACGCGCCCATCCCCGGTTCCCCCGGATACCACCCGCCACTCTGGCGACTTGAAACATGTCTCGAAAACCTGGATAAATCAAGGAAATCGACAAAATGTCGGTTGCAAAACAGCAGCTGCTATCAGAAATTTTACATAACACTAGCAGACCCGGCCACGCGTTGCTGTGGCTGAGTGAGATTCGATTTTTTTGGTGGCATTTTACTGAAAATAATAATTAAGTATAGTAAAAATTCAATCAAAATGAGAAAATAAAAAGCAAGCACTTAATACATAGATCTTTTTTGTAATTTTTATAAACTTATGTTATAAAATTTGCAGGAAAGGTAGAATTAATTAATCCTTACAAATTTTTTAACTTGAAATAAAAATTGGTGAACTCTGATTCTCTAGCTAATATTGTTTGTTTTATTATTATATCTGTAGATTGACAGCTGAAGATAGATATCAATAATTGTAAACATGTGAGAACAAAATAAAAAATAATACAAAAAAAGCGAGGTTACATAGTACATTGATCAACGAAAATGTGCACAATATGGAGAAAAATAAAATTTGAATTGAAACGTAGCGCCATCTATGAGATATTTATGTCAGACAGTACAACAGTTGTCTGTAAAAACCTGATTTAAGATGCCATCTGTTTGAGACTTACGAAACTTACGATTAATAACACCAATCAACATTGATAATCAGTTTATTATTAATTATAAATTATTAAGACAATTAATCAAAATGAAAACTATCCTATCTCTCAAGTTGGAAAAAATTACACATTAATGCCAATGTTCATCGAAATCAGTTGACTTGGTGAAGAGTTCACTGGAAACAAACATCAGGACACTGGATTTATATATATTAAGATTTAGGATCGTAATGTGTTAAGCTTGATATATATTTCGTCATTAATCTTTAGTAACACAACAGTGGCGTGTTAATTTCAAAAACAATAAAATTTAAAAGTTGATTAAACATATAATATTTGTTGCATTTTTCAGACTATTAGTGTTGGTTAAGTAAAAAAAATTGGTCATGGGTGTGCAATACTGCGAAGTGGGAACCCTGGCGAAAAGCTGAGAGGGTCCCTCACTTCAAGCAACAGTCAACTCCTGTCTTAATTGTACTGCTCAATAATGACCTTGCTGTGGTTTGGACCTTTAAGCCCAAATAAAAAATAAAAACCCTAATTATTTATGCCTAGAAGCCAAGCTTTTTGGCATGTGTTCAGTCATGTACTTGAGCTACCAAGCAAAATAATTTATTTGTATCTATGAAAGGTGCCTTTAATAAGGGGGAACAAATCCTGCAATCTTAAATTTAGAATTTTTTTTTTGTTATCTCTATTTTGAAACATCTAACCTAGTTATTGACATAAGGCATAAAAAATATATTTCCTGGTTGTTTTGTGCTGCTGTTGTACGGTATCAGTGAACATAGTCCAACAGGAGTATACGCAGAATTTCATGTGGGTTGGGTGGAGGAAGGATATTTTGCCTGCTGTTTGCTTTCAAATTCGTTCAGTTTGTTGGTGAGCATGATAGATTTTTTTAGGATTTCAGGGGGAGGAGGTATATATCCCCCCTACCCCCATCCACCTACATACACTCCTGTCCACCAAGTAACTTTGGGGAGAAAATCCCAGATTATTTCACGCGAGCAAATTCATTTGCCATAGTAGTGAACTAGGCCGTGAATGTTTTCTTCACCTTAGGTCTAATGGTAGGTTCTGTGGTCTGTGAAGCCATGAAATTAAATAGCTAGAGACCGGAAAAATTCGCGAATTAATGTCGTGATAGGCTGAAATTCAAACATGTGTAAAATTATGCTGGTTCTGCTATTGGCTCGCAGTTTAACTGGAGCTCTCTGGGCCAATGAGAGCCTAACGACCAATGAAGCGTCGAATCACAAGCTACCCGGTAGAGACGCCTCACAGTTTAGTACCCAATGAACACGCGTGTTTACTTGAGAAATGCAGAGGATAATGGAGGCTATCCTAGAGGTCATTGAATCCGCGAATTTTTCCGGTCCCTATAAATAGCATATGTGTACTACAAACTGTGGCCAGTAAGGGTTTAGTGCTCCTCATACCCATCATCATTGGTGATTCCTGAAAGAGTGTCGTGTGTTTGCCGGGGCATTGTCGACGGCCGAGCATGGTTGACGGTTGCAGCATCGAGGAGGACTTCATCACGTGGAAGGACCGCTTCTGGCCTGTGGTGTGCGAGTACTTCGGCATCGAGGCGACCGGGGAGGACGTGAGCGTGCGCCAGTACCGCCTCACCGAGCACACGGACGCTAACCTCGACCGCGTGTACACCGGCGAGATGGCGCGCCTGCACTCGCTCAAGAACCAGCGCCCGTGAGTTGGCACTCCCCTCGCTCACACAAACTGTTCAATTAGTATTGACAGTACAATTTTTCTATTGTCTTCCTGTGGAAATGCTCTCATGAACATTTTATCCAGCAGTTTGTTTTAAAGAAGCCGTGCATGAGTTATTTCATGTGGACAGTTGGACAGTGTAGGCAGTGTAGCTAACGCTGGTATTATGATGTCATTGGTTGAGGTTATAAATTTATCTAATTTTTATTATTTTACAGTGTGAGCAAGTTATACTTTAATGAATTGATGAGGGGTGTTAGCCACCAATCATAGATACTCTTAGAGCCACAATAGTGCGCAAGAGGTTTTTCAGCCAGTATTACGTTATTTTGTGTGTGAGGAAATCCTTATTCTGGGTGCCCGTTGTGGGGAAAGGGGTTCGCAATGTAACTTCAAACCCTTTTCTAATATAATTCAGTTTATTGTTATCTGTTTGTTTGGAACATGGTACTTTGAAGTGTGTTTCAAGCTGCTTTAAGTTTTTTTCCTGTAATTCATTGGTTTTAAAATGTTAAAAGTGTATATTGGTTAAAATATTTACGTTTGTCCACAGGCCATTTGACGCCAAGAACCCATTCTTATCGAAGATAAAGGTGAACAGGGAATTGCACAAGACTGGAGATCGCTCGTGTATGCACATTGAATTTGACATTGAGAACTCCAAAATGCGATATGAAACAGGTGAGAATCTTAAATATTATCTTAAACTATTCTTTTTTTGTTCCAGACAACATATTGTAACTAGTTATGAGGTGCTCTTTAATTTTATGTTTTAACATAAATACAATTTCAATAGGTTACTCATAAAAAAATAGAGATATTTGGGTAAGTAATACTTTGCTCACTAGGTTAACATAACTAGATTTCAAGACATTTATGTACTATATAATTAAATGTTTTATCTTTAAATACATTGGCACCCATGCATCTGGTAAGAAGATTCCAACCACCTATTACTTTGCAATTGATGAGTTTTCTATCTGATCTTCATTATTTTTATTCACAAATAATAATATACTTCTGTCATGTTTTCTCATTTGGTTTCTTTAAACATGTTCTTGCCCATGTAGGTAGGAAAATATTTTTAAATGCAAGTTTGGATGTGAGTTTTACGAAGGTTTTCAAAGAAAATTGGAATGGTTGTAGGTCTGTGCAAATGCTAGTTTTTTTTATGCAAAGTGAATATGAAATCAAATGTTAAAATTATTTGCGAAGTCGAATCAAATTGCAAATATTGTTCCCAGCAAAGATTGAGTTCACTTATTTTACAAAATATAAGTTTGAAGTAAAAAAAAAAGGTTAATGTTTGTATTCTTTGAACTGATTAAGTGATTAACCAACCAGCCCTTAAATATAACATCATTCAATAAAAATTATAAAATAACAATGCATAATATAAATATTGAGCATTCATAAGCAAACAATTTTTTTTTTTACATAACTAACTTTATTCAAGCAAAGCAAAATAAAACAAAACTAAAGTAAATAGTTTCATGAGTGACTTTTAGGTTTCCAATATTTTAAAGCTTTGCATCTCAACCTAACCTTCAAATAAAACTAACAGCAAATTTACTGGTGAGTCAAAACAAACATTAAAAAGAGCTTTGATTGATTTGCTTAGTCGGAAGCTTCGCACAGGAATATTTATCTGTCAGTTTAAATTCAGTAACTACCACATCTCCAGTGTTGCAATTGGCAATCCAGGTTCACACAAGACTTAGCTGGGAATTGTTTGGTACTCGTGTACAGCATGACATGGAATTAAATCAGCTAGGTAACTTCCAGTGGTTGGGAGTTACGAGTGTCTTGTTGCAACCCTAGACTGTATAACTTTAAAGTGAACATGGGTGCAGTTAGTGATTTTGGACTCGGCATCAGAATGTTTTGTTTAGCGATTGAGTTTACAGATTCACGTAGCGCAGAGTTGATAATTAGCAAATTGTCTATCTTATAAAGTATGTGATAGCTCTTAGTCTGAATTTCATTTAAACAGTTAAATAAGTTGTAAAAGTGTGTACAAAATTTTTTTTTAAAAGTAATTTATTTAAAACACGTTTATATATTATGACTTGAACAATTTGTGACGTTGTGTCGCAGGACATATGCAGACTATTGAACTCGGTCCAAGTCATGTCTAGTCTATGAAATAACCGAGTTAGTTGTTAAAATCAACGTCCGAACCCTCGTTCTCTTGTAATGTTCCCCGGCGTGCGTCATTACAGTTCTGTTGGAGAGATACGATGTTCACGGTAGTATCACGTAGCTTGATGGGCGTGTGCGGAGGAGTCAGTGTGCTGGTGTGTGACGTCGTGGTTGGTTGTTGCCAGGCGACCACCTAGCCGTGTACCCGCAGAACAACACGGAGCTGGTGAACAGGCTGGGTGAGCTGCTGTCTGTCGACCTGGATACCGTCATCACTCTCACCAACACCGACGGTGAGTAAGCGGCCACAATGTTTATATATTTTTAAATTTTATTTAAATAAAATAATATAATTATATCATAAGCTGACGGGCAATACAGACCTGAGTTTCGGGTAGTATTTTTTGTTTGTTTTAACTTAATAAACAATAAGTAAATTTTTAATCCAAAGTTCAGATTTGTTTCTGTTCACCCTGTTTTATGGTACATTAAAAAAAAAGTTCTGTTTTGGTATCCCTCTATGATATACTGTTTGTGAAGCTTCAGGATTATGAAGTAGCTGTAAGTGACAGTCGTAGGAACTTGTTCCTGCAACTTTTATGTAGCTGGTCACAGCTTTCACAGACACAAAATTTGTTTTACTCCCACCACTAGTTTCTACCTGAAATACCTATTTTTATCTTGGCTGCATCATTATGATAAAAATTTGTCAGGAAATTTTACTGTCCCATTAAGTTTTATGGTCAGTTGTTTAGGAACACTGTTATATGAATTGCTTGTGTCTGACATCATTTCTGTCTGACAAGTCATTTGGCTAGTGCTGAACATATAAAAAATTGTTATTGTATGTAAGGTAAGGAAGCCAGTCATTTAATAGTTTCAGCTTGAAAAAAAAGGTGTGGCCCTCTAATATGTATCCGAGTAGCTAAAGGCTAGCTAGCTGTTGCGCTTGTTGCGTGAAACATGGTGTTTGTGCTGGCTTGCCGCAGAGGAGTCGACGAAGAAGCACCCGTTCCCGTGCCCGTGCTCGTACCGCACGGCCCTGTCGCACTACCTGGACATCACGAGCAACCCCCGCACACACGTCCTCAAGGAGATCATAGAGTACACCCAGGACCCCAAGGTAGGGCCTTCGCCAGTGTGCACCGACCACGTCGCCAGTTCAAACATTACTGATGGACTTCTATTTTTTTTTTTTTTTTCACGAGAAGAAGTACTTATAAACATATTACTGGTGTGTTAGTTTTTTCTGTTGTGAGCATGTATGTACCAAGTTGAAATATGTTTGAAGAAAAAAATTATTATTACAAAAAGTTCCCAGTTTCATAATGACTTGTGTACTTGCGTTGTTTATACAAATCTTTTGTCGTTTAAGGAAATGAAAATCGCCTGTTGATGTAAATTTCTTGCCCTTCATGGAATAAAAGTGACTTGTTTATGCTGATCTCTTGCCCTTCCAGGAATGATAGTTGGCCGTATATGCAAATCTCTTGCCCTTCAAGGAATGAAAATGACTTGTTTTATGCATCTCTCTTTCCTTCGTGGAATAACAGTGACCTGTTTTATGCATATCTCTTTCCCTTCAAGGAACTAGTTGCTTGTTTATGTAAATCTCTTGCCCCTCAAGAAATGACAGTCACATTGTTTATACAAATCTCTTGCCCTTCAAGGAATGACAGTCACCTGTTTATACAAATCTCTGGCCCTTCAAGGAATGTCGAATCACCGTATGTTCCTCCTCGAGAGAGGCAGTGGTGCACGCCCCGAGACGTACAGCTGGTGTCGGTGGTTCTCAGGACCAGGAGCTGCTGAGGCTGATGTCGAGCAACAGCGTGGAGGGCAAGCAGAAGTACACCCAGTGGATCATCCAGGACAACCGCAACATCGTGCACATCCTCGAGGACCTGCCCTCGTGCAAGCCGGCGCTGGACCACCTGTGCGAGCTGCTGCCGCGCCTGCAGGCCCGCTACTACTCCATCTCCTCCTCCCCCAAGGTGCGCGCTCGTCACCGTCCCGGGCACATGCTGGGAGAGGTTGGGTAGGCCTCCACCGGACCGCTGGTTCCCTGGGTGATTGAGGAGTCCCGGCGTGAGGCGGGAGACTGGGGTAGGCGCCAGAAGTGAACACAACTCCAGAGGGCTAAGGGAGCATCCAACTTGCTGGTGAGCTGAGTGGGGTAGGGGACGGAGGTGGTACATAAGCTGGGATGGATAGCCTCAGCCTCTGTATATAGCCAAAAGCGCTAACGCCCTTCCCGGTTGCGTATGCGGCGTATCCGCATCCATGCCCGTGGGGGCCCCAGGGCGGTAGGGCCTATCGGCCAAGAGCGCTGGGTTACGAAAGAAAGGGGGGGAAACCCCTGGACCGGCATAATCATAATCATGTCCCGGGCACAGTGGACATGTGAGAGATTCCACACGGACTGTCAGCAAAGTAAAATCATCCACCGCCGTTATTAATTTGTGGACACAAAAGGAATGGATATTATTATAACTGACGAAGCTTTATTCTGGCTGCTGGCACGGCGGTGATCCAGAATGGATATGTTATTCTCGGTAATGGCCCATCGAATGGTTTCTAACCATTCTTAAGGCAGAATGGAACATCTAAGGCCAAACACTCTCCAAGGTCATCTATCAAGCCGATAGATGCTTGGAAAGTTCAAGAACAAAGGAGTGCTCCTAGAATACCCGGAATAACATGTCCCCGGGGACGCACAACTCCGGTGCTAGCCCAGACAGCTAGTAGAGGTTGGATAGGCCTCCACCGGACCATGGGTTCACCGGGTGATTGAGGGGTCCCAGTGAGATGTGGGAGAACGGGGTAGGCGCCAGCTATGCTGCATCTTTACAGCTTGGGATGCAGCCACTAGTCTGGTCAGCTGGGTGAGGCAGGGGGTGACGGTGGTGTCTATACTGGGATGGGTAGCCTCAGCCTCTGGACATAGCTTGATCTCTAAGACCTCTTCTGTTACGTATATATGGCGTATCCGTATCCACGCCCGTGGGGGCCCCAGGCCGGCAGGGCCTAACGGCTAAGAGGGCTGGGTTAACAAATAAAAGGAGGAGCAATCCCTTTGACATTCGTGTCCCAGGGACGCGCCACTCTCTCTTTCCACTCGCTCGTAAACTACAGTTTGGTCTAACAGATTAAATATAACGCACTTGTCAGTTGTTTCATGTTGTGGCCTACCACAGGGTGGCCACACAATCTCTCAAATGAAATTCCCTGACTTTTCCACGTTTTCCCTGACCAGATTATATTTTTCCCTGGCCCTGAATTTTCACCGTTACGATACTTCACTTTCAAAAATTAATCAGCATTCTTTTTTGTTTAAACTGCAAATATTTCAACAGCCAAAGGAGTAAACAAAGATTGAACTTAATTTTATTCAAAGTGGAGCAATATAACTCTGATATGTATTTCTAGTTGTTTACTATCCTTGGACAAAACTCAGCAAGAGTAAAAACATTTTGATGAGATTATGCAAATTATTCAAATAAAGTGTAGCAGACAGTTAAGTTAGCAAAATGAGACTAGTTATTCTAAAGGAGATCCACTTTTCCGCAAAAATTGCAATAAAAATTCTAAATGCCTCTGTTTTTAATTCCTGACATGTTATCCAATTATTATCTAAGAGGGCATTGTGACACTACAAGTATCTTGCCAGTAATTTTCCATTTAAACAGTGGTTATCTTAAGTACATTAAACAGTAGTAAAATTGTAAAATGGTTGGTTAAGTTAGCTTCATTAGAAACACTATTAAATAATGATATCTGGTTAGTTTAAGTTAGCTACATTATATTGGTGATTCCTAACGAATTGTTCAAACAAAATTTTAGGATTTTTATTGTAGCTAAACTTAATTAATTGATCCATTTTCATCAAAGTCACTGTGTTTGTGATGTGTGACCTAACCTCACCACTTGTATCGCAAGCACCAGAGCAGCGGGGTAGCAGGCGGAGCGGGGTCCTGTGCAGGTACACCCCGACACGGTGCACATCACGGCGGTGCTGGTGCAGTACGAGACGCCCACCAAGAGGACCAACAAGGGCGTGGCGACGACGTGGCTGGCGGCGAAGCAGCCCGCCGGCGGCGACGACGAGCGCTGCGTGGCTCCCATCTACATCCGCAGGTCGCAGTTCAGGTGGGCCCGCTCTCTCGCCCCCGCGCTGCCACTCGCGCTGGCACCATCCCGTTCCTCCTGCTGGGAAGATATTGACTGACCGCTAAAGAAGAATATATAATACAGAAATTCAAAAGGGTTTAGCTACAAAAAGTAAATCTTCGAAAAAATCTTTGTCATACAAACACACATACATAAAAAAAAAAAAAAAAATACTGACTTTTTTTTAATAAAATTATAAACTTCAAAGGTATAAGCATATTTAAAATAATAAAAACAAAAGTTTTTTTGAAAGGTCATAAGTACAAAATTCAAAATATTATTGGTGAGGAAACTTAAGTTTCCAAAAAGGGAAATGGTTTTTCATGTAGATTTAAACTTTCTGAGATATAAGCTTCTTTTTTTTTTTAAATTATGAGCATTAGTTATTCCTAAGGCATCTAAGGTGCCCATTGAAAAATGATGAATACACCAAACATTTAAATTTAATAACTTAAGACGTGTTCCGCTCATGTAGCTGTGTTTCAAATGTTGCTCTATTGTTAATTTTCCATTTTCTATTTTATATACCATTTTCTATTTTATACACATCTCTATGGAGTAGACTAATACTTGAGCTCCATGCTTGTCTCCAAGGTATACATATCTCTTTGGTGTTTGAGTTGGTGAGTCGGTGATAACAACTATATATAGGATATTTTATTTTACACTTTTTCCCTTTTTATCCTTGCTTATGAGTCATACCCATACAATGTAAAGTACCCCCACTTTACTCTTGCATCTGCAACACATTTTTAGTAATACATTATATGCTTTTTAAAAGAATAATAATAAAAAAACAAAGCTGACGTTTTAATTTATAAAGCTATTATAGTTTGAGTGGTTCTAGGTTTTCCGAAATATTTTCCCAATACACAAAGGGAATGATGAGTGTCGGGTCGTCACTGACGTGAAGAACGTTGTTGCAGGTTACCCACCAGACCGCAGGTGCCGATAATAATGATTGGTCCAGGGACGGGCCTGGCTCCGTTCCGCGGGTTCATCCAGGAGCGCAACCAGTTGAGGGAAGAAGGTAGGTCTGACTGCACACGCGAGAACTGTGGAGTAACATAGTAGTACGGCAATGCTGAGTGTGGTAATACGTGATGAACATGTGAAATGCTGAGGCGGTAGGCGTGCAGGACTCACTGTCGTGTCGCCCGGCAGGCAAGCCAGTGGGGGAGACCATCCTGTACTTCGGCTGTCGCAAGAAGAGCGAGGACTTCATCTACGAGGAGGAGCTGACGGAGTACGTCAACAACGGCACGCTAAAGGTGAGGACGTCCTGTCGTCTCCGTGGTCTGTGGATTCCCGGCCACCTGCTTGGGTTGTAACTGCTGCATCTGCATCTTTTCCACCTCTTCCCACCGTGTTGTCGAGTTGTTCCAGCTTCCTCTGCTCTTGTGCATAAGTTTCTCTAGTATTCTCTCTTCCCCCTTTCCTTACCCCTTCTCACCTTCTCCATCCTTCATATTAGATTATGATGTTTGTAAGAGTATAGTGTGGTAACTGCAAAGAAAAAGTAGGAATTAAACCTCTTTCATTGAGGAGGAGGGTCCATGTTGCCATACAATGATAACAGATATAAAGGTAGAACATCATTTATTTATATATAATATTCCCCCCCCCCCCCAATTTGTTCCAGGAAAACATAGCTCTAATCAGATACTTCTTCCTACAACAGTATGTTTAACAAAATAATTAGTTTTCGAATCAGATTTTAATCAAGACACAACTCCAATTAATTTACAGTACTAATATTTGTCTAAATACAATTGAAGTACATATATTTAAATGGTGAATAACATTTTGAGATTACACAACCTGAGATTAAATTTTATAAATTCACGAACTGCATTGTTTACATGTCCTAAGTAAGCGAAACACATTTCGGAGTGTTCTGAGTGAGTTATTAATACAGGAGGTATATTTCAGTTATAAGATTTAAAAAAGCATAAACTTAAAATTTTTTATTTGAAATATTATTTAACCTATTAATGTAATTCTGACTCTGTTGTGTACTAACTGTGTTACTGTCATGATTTGCAACTAGCACAACCTAGTAAGCGTGAGGTAAACTAGCCCTGAAAACTTTGGGCTTTTCTCTCCAGAATTGCTGTTGACATGCAGGATAAATAAAATAAATAAACGGTGTCTGATCACATGGGCAGTGTCGGAAATAAATACGTAGTAAAGGAAGTGATAGCTGTTAAAGAAAGGGCAAAATCTAGTGTTGTTGATTCATCACATTATTAATTTGTTGCATTTAATTTATGCTACACAAGTGCTACTTCCATTGTGCGTGCACGGAAATAAAATTTCACGTAAAAGAAAAAAGAGTTACTTCGAATCTATGATCACACTACTTCAAATCATGCCGTAATTTATTGGCATCGTTACTTCAAAACTGCAAAGATCGAACAGCGTTACTTCGAGGGACAGCTGTATGTTGAACAATTGTTTGTGAGGATTATTTATAAATTTTCTAACTACAGTTCCTTGCTCCTTGTTTTTTCACTTTTTCACTACGCCCTTGTTCATTTTAAAGGTTTTAGTTTGAAACCTGAACATGAGATAAATGTCATTGACTAGTTGGCGAACAACAGAGCTTCTATAATCTGTGTCTCAGGTTCCATGATTCAAAAATATTTCTCTCCACACTTTAATTTGCCTCAGGTTGCAAGATTTAACAGTAACAGAAGCAAACTGCCAATTACCAGAAAACCATAAACTCTGACTGATCCAACTAGTGAAGCTTGGTAAACCATGTTCTTGTATGTTAGAGGAACCATGGCAGCAATTTGTTTTTTTTCCGACAGCACGATGCAAACACAGTTTTAAGAGAAGGTGCCTAGTGAAGTGCTAATATCTTAAGAATCGAAGGATTAAAGGGAGAACTCGGGAAGAACGGGTTGAACAGACAGCATAAGGAATAATGGAAGGTTCAGAGTAGAGTAATTGTGGAGACAAGTGTGCAAACGGGCTTAGGTCGTAGGGTGGGAACAGTTGAATATAATCAGTCTTATGAATTGCCGTCAGAGGCGTAGCCAGGGTGGGGGGGGGGGGGGGTGTAAGGGTTCAAACCCCCCCTCCCTCCCTTAGCACCAAATCTTTAATTAATTTCTTATTCGTCACTCAAACAAATTTCATATTAAAATTAATAAAATTTTTACCATTACAATATTAAAATTTAAGTACCGAAAACTGCTAAAACAGCACTATTTTACACCTTCAAATCCAAATTTTCCCGGGGGAAGACCCCCGGACCCCCCGCTTAAATACGGGGGGGGGGGGGGGGGGGGGCATGCTTCTTAACACCCCCCATACACAAATCCTGGCTACGCCACTAATTGCCGTTTCAGTGGATGGGATCATTTTAAGAGGGATCGTACCTCGACATCGTTCAGTAGGTCAGGCTGGCGCGGTGCAGATTCGGGACCGGGAACGCGCACCGGGCGGAAGCGGGAGGGTGGCACGGCCGAGGGCTTGCCTGTTGCAGATGCACGTGGCGTTCTCGCGCGACCAGAAGGAGAAGGTGTACGTGACCCACCTCCTGGAGCAGAACAAGGACGAGCTGTGGCGGGTCATCGGCGAGAACAACGGCAACCTGTATGTGTGCGGGTGAGTGTCGTCCCCTTGTAGTCCCGCCACCTCGCCACTTACTGCAGTCGGGGAAACTCAGTGTATTCTAATTTTAAAAAAAAGGGAGAGGGGGGTTTTATCTGTACAGTAGGTTTACGGACGATAATTTTACGTGATAACGTCATAAGAAATAATTGATAAAAAATTGCATACTTTTAAATTTTCAAATATTATTTACAGTTTCTTGCAAATTTAATTTAAATAATTTGTTTAAACATAATCACGAAAAATTGGTTAAAAAGGCCTGCCTTAACCAGTTTGTATATTATAGAAGATTTTCTCGGACAGTGGTTGGCCCGGTTCTTGCACGCTCGGCTCAGGCTGAACGTGACAATTTTTCGTGCGTGCAGCCGGAGTTCATCCATTTATAAGACGTTATCACATCAGTTAATGTGTAATCTGCTTGGTTGCCGTTGATGCAGTTATTCTACAACGTTTGGATCATTGTTCGTCCTGTTGTACAGAGTTGTGTTACAAGGATTCCTAAAGTCGCATTAGGACTCCTACGGTATTTTCAACTTAAACGTCCTCAAAATCTGTGACATTCCATGTGGGTTTTCTTTGTTCATTGTTCTGTTGCCCAATTGCAGGGTTTGCTCACTAGTAGTGGATCAGAGATAGTTACCTCTTTTTTATTTAATGTTTCTATGGTAAGTTTAGAAATATATACTTCAAAATATCAGATGATTAATTTTCTTTTTAGGTGCATGTGAGTAATCCGATGACTAATACTTGACATAAAAAAATTATTTTTTAATCCATCTTCCTCACCTCAAGATAAATTTTATCCTTTCTCCTATGTTCCAATCTTTTTTTTTAATTCTAGTTTTATTGGTAGACCATCCCATCTTTTCAGTGTCAAATTCAGCTTTGCCATATGGTATTCTGTTTGTGTTTGGCATACCAATTGCACTTCATCCTGACCAAATACATTCTCTGGCCTTCAGTTCGTAGCATTTTCAAGTGCAGATCCGAGGTTGGATGTATCGGGGCTCGGCAGTGCTCAGTATTTACGGCGCACGGGAGGCGTTCTGATGGTTTTCCCGTTGTGGCTGCAGTGACGCGAGGAACATGGCGCGAGACGTCCACAACATAATCGAGAAGGTGGTCCAGGAGAAGGGCGGCATGACGGAGTCGCAGGCCGCCACCTACGTCAAGAAGATGGAGGCGCAGAAGAGATACTCGGCGGACGTGTGGAGCTGAGCTGCGACGCTGCGGCCAACCCCAGTCCAGCGATGGGTCTCCCGATCGGTGCGCAGTGCAGCGCTTCTGGTCTGCCGGCGTTGAGTTTTGTCTGGGGGCCCTCCTCCGCGAGACGCTTCCAGAGACCATCGGACTGGAAGTCGCGTGGAGCGAGGACTCTCTAACCGGCCAGCTTGTTCGGGAAGACAACTGCGTCAGTGTTTTAAATGCAAAGTCGTGGAGTGACAATTGTTGACCCTCCAAGTGCTATCGTTGATTTTATCCTATTTAACTAAATATTTTAAATATTACTGCTTATATAAATAGGCATGTTTTATTTTATTTTGAGGTTGCTAATTCGTCCAGAGGAATAATGAATGCCAGTAATAGTTAATTTGGAGTACATTAGATTTTTTTTATAGGAACCAGGTTTTATATGGGCGAAGGAAATATTCCATATTAAGTGATGCATTTTATAAACTGTTATTTAAATGCTCGGAAAAAAATACATTCCACACTGTGCATTTTAAGATGAGATTTTAATTTCATATAGATTTACAGAATATGTATTGTACATCAAAATAAATCACACTACTTGTGGGATAACATTTGTGTTCATGAATCGTAAATATCATGAAAGCTATGTAATTAAGATTGATAATGAATTTGGAGTACGAAATGAGAAATGAGCCCTGTTCAGAGTTTTGATAACTTTTCCCCGCACCTGTTGCCTGAACAGTTGCTTTTTTGGCCAGTTTATGAAATTATAGTCTATTTTTAAAATTGACTCTCTATTCATGCCACCATCTGTTTGGAAATGCATTGTCACTGTCAGTTGGAATTACTGCATGTATACATTTATTGTGAGTTCAGCATTTTCGAATTTGCTGAGCATTGATGTTTATTGGACAAGAACTGAGGCCTTATTCTGTTATCTTCCGACAACCTTAAGTTATTGCTTAGTTGTATTGTGTGTCTATAATGACCTGTGCCACTGTAGCTTATCTTAAATTTTTATGTTGTTGATATAACAAACACCTTTTTCCAAATCACAGCAACAAAAACCTTAATCCAACAAACTTAAAGGAGCAAACTACCAGTGTATAAACAAACTTCAAAAAAAAATTATATGTTATGTAAAATTTGTTATTTTTTCTTGAGCTAGTGAAATGTGACTGTGGCAGAATTCACCAATGAAGAGACCATCTCTGCATGCCTCTGAATAGTAGGTAGTTGTTTCCTTCACAAGTAAGCAAACTGACTTTAAGAAGAATTAAGTTTGAAACATTTAAGACATCCCATTACAAACCTGGAAGTTTGTATGCTGGGTGTGATTAATTTTTCAGTTAAATAGTGTACATTGTGGTGAAATCTATATATTTAAAAAAAAAAGATGTTGATAAAATAGTTTTTTTTGTATTAAATTTAAAATGTTGTATAAGAATGAAGAAGAGCGTCGGGGAAAAAAAAAAGTATGGACCATATTTACTCCACCTTTGTGAATTCTTTAGGACTATATATTGAAGATGTTATAGTCTCACTTAGTAATTGTCAAAGGTAGAGGGAAGATTATATGGTGAAAAGCGATAAAACCGAAATATAGGCGAAATTAAGTCGATACACCGCCTAACATGGAAATGGAAGTCTGTAACACTGCGTGACACCAAAATGCATCGAAATTCACCTCGGTTACCTCATTATAGCTATTAAAATTTACGATTTATCTCATTAATCTTTAGTATCTTTTTGTATCTATGGTTTTTTAAAACTAAATAAAATCAGCCTATAGCTTAACACCATACAGTCACGGATAAAGACCTACTGAGAAACATCACAAGAAAATGTACATGTATAATTTTGAGCTATTAACATTGCATAGTTATTTCGTGTGTATTGAATGTTATAATTGCAGATTTTTGTTCAACCTACTCTCAGCAAAATATATATACAGCGAAACCCCTTATTTACGTTACCGTTATTTACGTTTTCCCGTTATTTGCACTATATTCTTCAGGTCCCGTTTGGTTCCCATATAGTCCAATACAATACTTTCCCGCAAATTACGTCTCAAAAATCGAATCAATCCCGCTGTTTACGTCACGTAACAACCATAAACAACCAGAAAATACCGTGGAGCTAGTAGGCAATGAACATTTTAAATAGCAAAATATACATATTTTATAACATGAAAAGTTGCTTTTATTTCTAAACATGTAATAATTTAAGCCTAGGCGTGTAAAAGTACGAGTAATTATAGCAGGAGACAATCTAAAATGCACGAGGGAAAAACGTAAACTCATGAATGTACAAACATGGCTGCTTGTAAGTTCTGATACTGTATTTATGTCACAACTTAGCCGAAATACTGGTACGAGACATAAACTTCACAAGATAAAATGAGCGGTGTCTTGGTAACTGTTTTATACGTCTTTTATAATTTGGGAAGTATTGTACAGTTGACGCCATATTTTTTAAACTAACCATTTATTTCTGGGGATCGTAAATAATTAATTATTGGTATCAAGACATCATGATAAACGTAAACTTGAACATGTCACGGCAGCGAGAAAACTGGTGCGTATACCAATAAACTGGTATTAGAACTGGATAAAATTGGTACACGGGAGGTGGAGCTTATATTTTTTTCCGCTAAGCTCGCATCTATTGGTTGGCGGCTGATGGCGTCATGAGTCTGGGCGGAGCATAGAGTGCGCATGCGCCGCCGCGTCGTTACAGCAGCTGACCAAGTACAATGACCTTTCTCCGCGTTTGGCGCGCTATTGACGGTAAATATTCATCAATTTGCGGCCTTTTCTTAAAAAAATTTTTACTGTGAGCAATGTGTATGTAGCCCGTATTTGTTATAAACCCTGCCGGTTGCAACTGTATTTATAATTTGGAGAGGCAAATAATCTCCTTGAACAGCCAAAAAAGCAAGCAGAAGAAAATTTCAAATTTATTTTTTAGGAAGTAATCAGAAAAACATTTTGGCTTTCATTCTTTTTTTATTTTTGTCAAATGTGGTAAATTAATAATTGATTAAATACTAAAGAAAAATTTGTTGTTAGTGTGTTTGTACCTGCATTGTAGTATGTGCTATTAAACAAAAGGAAAAAAATTCTAAATAAGGTAAACTGTACTCCTTTTTATACTTTTCCCTTTATTTACACTTTCCCGCTTTTTAAACTTTTTTACTTTGTCCCCATGAAAAGTGCAAATAAGGGGTTTTGCTGTAGTAGTATTGTTTAATTTAATGTACACGAGTTGTTAAAGCATTTGATCAATGTTATATTTATTATTACACATGTTTTCATTTTAATGATGATAAAGAGGAAATCCACTATATTTAATGACGAAATTGGAGTTTTATAACACCATAAAATCTTGGCTGCATAGTAAATGTTTTATTTATTGTAAGCACTATGTAGTTGAGTTAATGAGATGAAAGTTGCAGAATAAGGCCTCTGGTTCATTAATTTCGATCAATGCCCCCCACTTTAACTTTAATGGTAAAAATTTATCTTTGCAGCAGAAAGCTTGGGAATGAGCACAGCGTGAACAGTGCCTTAAGCCGCACAGATGCGAACTGCATTAATGCGAAGTGAAAACAAAGAATCAATTTTGTAGCCTTGATTGCTCAAAATACTTGCATGATATTTTATGGTATAAATGTCGCACAGTTTGTTTTATGTGTATACTAAACTAATTGTTGAGATTTGTATTTTATTATTCCTGTATAATGTATGTCATGTTGTATAGAATAAAATATAATATATATTGAAATTTTTATTTCTTTACTGATACAGTTGTTCTAATAGTTAGTAAGCCTAATTCTTTAAAGCCGTCATAATAAATAACTATGCCTGTGCAAATATCAGTTTGTGTGTTCAAATCGAATATGAATACAAATATTGAATTCAAATGTAAGAATGAGAATCCCACTATAAAAGAAATGGTTCATGTTATGTAACAACTTCTGGAATATTAGGCAAATAATAGTAAAGTAAAATATTGGTTAAATAAGCTGCAATAATTATAAAGAAAATGTTTGTTAAAATGTTTAAATTAGTAAATAACTTTTTTATTTATGCAGCTAACCTAACCAAACAACCAACCCACCAACCTTTCAGTTCCTATTCACCTTTTTTTGTTTTTCATAACCTGCTACTCTGCATATTGATTCAGAAATTTTTTGCGAACCACAAAATACACTGAAATCCATTACACACTATTTTAGGAAAAAGTTGATTTTTTTTATTGGTGTATTCATAAATTAGTGATTAAATATGTAAATATGAGGTCATTCAAACCTTAAATATTCGTGAGTTTTCATTGTTAACAGTCTCCAGGTAAATTGTATTTTAATTCAGCAATGTTATAAAACAATTTTTTGGTAACTTCATCTGAAATCTTAAACCATTAAGTTTTTTATAAATATTTCTGAGTCAACATCTGTTTTGTCATGGATGTATACAGCTTGTAAGCTGCTATTGTATTACATGGTGTTAGATGTCTCTTAGTTTATTTTAAATGTTCTGGATAACTTAAACAATTAAGTGAAACAGCCTTCCAACCAGATTAGGCCCCAAAAAGAAACAAAAAGGTTTAATAATAATAATAATAATAATAATATATGTATATGGTAGATGCTAAATGATCAGTTGAACTCACAGTGAAGTGTGCTGCAAATTTGAAATGATTTGGCACAAATTTATTTTTCACCTAAATTCGCTAAAATAAACTTTGTTAGCCTATTATTCACCCTTATCAAATCATTCCTTCTAGTCCTGCGTTTTCCCAGCGCTGCACCCGATAGCCTGTTGCGATTTCGCTAGGCAAGTTTTAGACATCATTTTTCTTCCCGCCTTGGGCCATGAATGCGACCAGTAACAGTGTCTTACGCTTTTCTTAGCGTCCTCCCAGGGCAGCCCACTTCCCAGAGCTCAGCTTAGGTTAGCAGCTCCAGTCATGCTCCATTCTAATGTTCCAGGACTGTCTGGCACATATTGTAGCTCGCCCTAACGTGTTTTTCGTGAGCCAGCAGATCTCCCCTCCCCCTGACCAATGATTTTCACAAACTTCAGCCAAGGCACCGACCGAGTCGTTAACCTCCATTCCCGGCGAGCCTAAATCTAGGTGTTCTGGCTGGTCGGCGAAAGGCCTGCCTTCGCCATCTCGCGGCGAAAATGACAACTACCTACTTAATTTTAGTTCCGAGAACTCTAGCGGCTGCCACCTTACTTGTCTCAAGTTCCTCTTAGCCCTACAGCACGAAACCTGCTGGTCCCATAAGTGCCTGGCTTACGCTAGTCCCTCTTGCGGGACTTTTGTGAACTAACACCGAGTCTGTTTAACCCGCGCCCCATGGAGCGCGATGCCTTTCGGAGGCCGAGTGAGCTCTGATGCCTCTTAAATTAGGCTACCAGCCACCTTTGTCATTTTTTTCTTTTGGTCGGCGGAGCAAGCCCTCCGCGCGCTACCTCCAGCCAATCAGAAGCCAGTTCCCCAGCTTCCTGGGCCTCCAGGCCCCTAACACAAGTTTAAACTACATGTAGCCCTATGGATGGCTGGATGTATTCGTCCTACTGTCATCACCATGGTCGCATCTACCCCGTGCTCGTCCAGGAGTGATCTCTAGTTTTTTTTTAATTCTCTAAATTTACTATTCGCTTCAGTTAGAATTACTAGGTAATCTCGTAGCATGACTCACGCGTGGCTACTATGCAATCTACTGCATCTTTCGAGGGAGTGATTTTCATCATTCCACCCCCAGAATGGTAAGTGGAGAATTCTATGCTCTTTGCTTATAGTTGGCTCCCTACTTAACTTTTGCCATGACTTCTAGATTCCTGTTGCTTGTCCACTTAATTTCTATTCTTGACCACTGGAGTTTTTTTTTTTTTGTCCAGTGGGGTCCAAGATATGGTACAAGAGTTCATGTTTTTCTCTGGCTCAAGCCCATCACAGAATTCACCCGAATCTGCACCCTTCCCTCCGGGATGGACATGAATTCTACGCTTCTCTCCCACTTCTAGTCACCACCACCACCAGTGAACAGACAATGATCTGATAGGTATTGTTAAATCATAATTTACATAGTCCCGCACTAGCTGGGCTAACAACCTTAAAACTATGCATGTTAAAGTATTTGTTATTTTTGTGAAAGAATGATTATGTTAAAGGAAAATTTTAGCCTTATATTCCAGGTATAATTAATAATCTGTTTGTAAGTTATTAATTTTGATGGCCAGGGCACAATTAATTTTGATCTATGTATTCTTGCAATTCTTGAAACTAACAAAAGAAAATAATGAAAAGGGTAGTGATCGGAAGAGACTCGCGCATGGCACTGCTCCGTCAATAATAAAATAACTGAAATATACACTTGGGGTTGAAAGAGAAAAGAACAACTGCATTTATTTTAATTAAAATACTTATGTTAAGAGTGTGTGACAGAGGCACTACAACACTCCTCATTCACGACGGACCAATACAAACAACACATGCTGGCAGGTGGTTTTAAATAAAGTTACGGTGGGAGGAAAAGGGACCAGCAGTTGACAAAGTACATTAAGCTTAAGGGAGAGTGTAGCTTTAAACTTTTCTAAAAACACTATCTTAATAAGGACTTGACGTCGACCCAAGTGTCTCCCCTGCTTATAAAGTCAGTTATGCTGCGCCAACTCCTGAACCACCCCTGCCCGTGCAGTGTGACGTTTTAATTTGTATATATTAAGAATGTACTTTTTATTTAATAAGGGGTCATGTATTGTTTTATGTATTATTTTTCAGTAATTTTTGTAATTTTATTATTGTTATATGTCTTTCTTAAGTATTATTTTAATTGCTGTCACCTGGCAACAAAACCGAGGCCAACACCCAGAATCTCTCCGAGCGCTGCACGTGTCGCGGCGGTGGGGGGAGGTCGGGCGGAGAGGCAGACGCGCGGCAGGAGAGGGAGGCGGAGTCTGGTGGCCGGAGAGGACAGACGTGTCTTGGGACGAGGGTCGCCGGGCAACGAGGGAGTAGTCATCTGGCGGCCGAGGAAGGCGGTCGCAAGGCGAGACGAGTGTGGCAGCGAGATGTGAGCCAGAACTGGTGAGACTGGATCCGCGCGATCGGGACTTTCACGTTCACGGGCGTTACGCTATCAGTCGTCATTGTAACTAATTTAATTGTAAATAAGTATTTTCTTGGTTTTGTTGAGGCGGGATATTGCGCGCATCGGCGGACACGTGCATGCCGCAACGGGACGGACTTCACGTCGCTGGCGACGGCGTTCCAACTTAATTGGTTTCTCATTATCCTAGGGAAGGGGCAGAGACCGTTCATCATTCGCATAAAGAACCAGGGGGTGCAGTCCGCACTTGGCGCCTGCCCAACCCCAAACACGTGCAGCCGAGCCTCACTCCGCGGAGGGACGGGGGTTGTGCCGCGGATTGCCCATGTACCTAGATTACGCGAAGGGCTCAATAAATACTTGTGGTCAAACTGTCGGAACATCATTGTAGCTCGGATAGTGTTAATTTCCCCCGCCACGAGGCCTGAACCCTCCCTGAGAATACTACGCAAACCGCATCACGGGGGTGATATCCGGGGCTACGACAGACTCTTGCGATCAGATAATACTACATATTGTGCTAAAACACATACATCACAGATTTTAATAACTTTATTTCTAATAGTTAATCACATTTGCCATACCTACTAAACAATATTGTGTATAAATACTCGAATCGTATCTACGACACTTTGACTCTAGGCACCTACTTGTTCCAGCATAGATGTAATACTCTTACCTCTCTAAGGACTTTTTGTCATGACATTTTACAATTGAAATAATATTATTTTATGAACTACTAGCTGTAGTACCCGGCTTTGCCCGGGCTGAACACCGGGTGATATATTGTCCGCGAGTTACAGCAAAATGAATAGCGATATGTCCAGTGTGTTGGACATTAAGAAATGACACATAATTACTGTTTGTGTATCTGTGACCTATTATTTTCTGTTTACCCATGGCGATCGGTTGAAAGGTTTAGAAGTTGATGCGCTACAGCGCCATCTAGCGGCGAGTTACAAAAAAAATGGATAACATAAAAACCTTCTTCATGATAAAAACACTTCGATGTGCCAAATTTCATGGCGATCGGTCAAACGGTGTAAGAGTTTATCGACGTCATACATGCCAACATCCAATTATATAGATTCTTGTATTTCGAAATTTTAGGGCTTTCACTTTTGCGGAAAGTGGATGTTCAGGACCTCGAATGGTTTGGATCACTCCATCTCGAAAGAAATGATATTTGAAATTCCTGAAATTTTTGAAATTTTGGGGCTTTGTCCCCAGAGGGGGAGTGGTGATTTTGAGGACCCTGAATGGCTGGGAAACAATAAAAATCAAAAGAGAATGATATTTGAAATTTTTTAAATTTTGGGGTTTTGACCCCTGAGGGGGGGTGGGTGTGTTGTTGAGGACCCCGAATGGCTCGTAAACACTCCAAATCGAAAGAGAATAGGTTTTCGAAATTTTGGAAATTTTTTTGTTATTGGGTCTTTACTCCTTGAGGGGGGAGGGTAGTTTGAGGACCCCGAATGGCTTGGAAACACTCCAAATAGTAAAAAAGTATTCTTAAATTAAAGAGTTTTTTTCAAAATTTTGGGGTTTTGCATTCCCCCAATCCCCTTACCACAAATTTGTTGGAGAAGAAATATTTGGGTAAACGTTCTGCCATCCCCCGGAGACTTTAGTTCGTAATGACTTATTTTTAATACAATTTCCTCCAATTTTTCGAAATTTTGTGGCTTTCTCTTTTGCTAAAAAGGAGGGGGGGGGGGGGGAGGTTCAGGACCTCGAATGGTTCGGAACACTCCATCTCGAAAGAAATATTTAAATTCCTGAAATTTTCGAGATTTTGGGGCTTTGTCCCCAGAGGGGGAGGGGTTATTTTGAGGACCCTGAATGGCAGGGAAACACTAAATATCGAAAGAGAATGATTTTTGAAATTTTCTAAATTTTGGGGCTTTGACCCCTGTGTAGTGGGGGGGGGGGCATAGGCGTGCGCACGGTAGGTGCCACAGGTGCCTTGGCACCACCATTAGGGTTAACGTTATTTTATTTTTTACAAGCAGAAATAATACATACTTACAAAAAACCGTATTATTTCCAAAATAATATGTTTTCCAATCGTGTCGAGTTACAGATATGTGCTCATAACACCATCAGTATATAAATTATCAATCGAACCAACTATACACACGGAAACAAGCCAGTTGCAATTACTTGTGTTGTACACGCGGGCCGCGGCTACGAAACTTCTGAAATGTAAATACTTCTCATAGTTCTCCTCGAATTACATAGAATGCGCGCTCGGTGTCCACTGTTCACTCCACTCGGCAGGCGCACGGAATAATAGCCGCCGTCCGCCAGGTAGCACTACTGTGTAGTGTTTACTCTTACTGTTTACTCATCAGTTTACTATTCTAATGAGTACACGAGTACAGCCTGTGTTTGTTAGGTGGATCACTCATTAATTAATTATCATTTTATTTTCACTAGTTGACAGTTTTTATGGTTCGTTAGTTGCTGTAGGTATATATCTGTCTGTATGATGTATAAATGGTTGATTAAAATTAAAAAGCCGGATCCCGAAAAGGATTACTCGATGACTTATATGCAGTCGCCGACAAAACATTTTTGTTGTATTCCAAAAGTTAAAACTTTTGCCCACTGTTATTTGTGTATTTTTATTATTTTAGTATTTAACATATTTGAGGTATGTTACAAAAACTCCCTTGATTTGTTGATTTTAAAACTTAACATTTGAGCATGTCTTTTCCAGCATTTATTTGGCGTCTTCAGAAAACATGTAAGTACGGTTTTTCAAAGCCACCAGCATGAATTCCGTGCAAACAATTTGTGCAATTTACTTTATGGCTCAACAAAGCTTAAAACTGTAAATAGTTTAGTAGTTTTCCTGGCGATTAAAACGTTCAAAGCCATAATTTGTTATAAAAAATGTTAAAATTTTTACATCTGTGGATTTAATGTTTTTGTTCGGAAACACCTTTAATAGCACCCTTTGCGCTTTCAAATTCAAATTTTTCCAGGGGAGGCCCCCCGGACCCCCCGCTTTAGGCTCGGGTCCGTGGATGATAGGGCTGTTGTGTAATCTGGCACCACCACTACTGAAGTCCTGCGCACGCCTATGGGGGGGGGGGGGGGTTATGTTGAGGACCCCGAATGGCTCGTAAACACTCCAAATCGAAAGAATAGGTTTTTGAAATTTTGGGAAATTTTTTTGCTATTGGGTCTTTGACTACTTGTGGGGGGAGGGTAGTTTGAGGACCCCGAATGGCTCGGAAACACTCAAAATAGTAAAAAAGTATACTTAAATTTCAGAAATTTTTCGAAATTTTGGGGTTTTGCATTCCCCCCCTCCCTCAAAATTGGGTGGGAAGTCGACTTTGGGTAAAAGTTCCACCATGCCCCGGGCACTTTAGTTCGTAATGACTTAATTTTAATACAATTTCCTCCAATTTTTCGAAATTTTGTGACTTTCACTTTTGTGGAAGGGCGGTAGGGGGGGGTGGGGTGTGGAGGTTCAAGACCTCGAATGTTTCGAAGCACTCCATCTCGAAAGAATAGATATTTGAAATTCCTAAAATTATCGAAATTTTGGGGCTTTTTCCTAGAGGGGGGCGGGGGGGGGGGGGTTAGAGGACCCTGAATAACTCGAAAACACTTAAAATCGAAAGAGAAAGATTTAAAAAAAAAATTTAAACTTTCGAAATTTTGGGGCTTTAACCACCTGGGGGGGGGGAGGGGGGTGATGTTGAGGACCCCGAATGGCTCGGAAACACTCCAAATCGAAAGAGATATAAAGGAAAACTTATTACCTACCTGCCGTCGTCCGGGGTCTCGGGCTCGAGTCCCGGTGCGGCTCCTAGCGGGAGTGGCTGCTGTGAATGTAATGTGTCCGGATGGGCGCCACACTAGCTCTGGTGCTAGTCGGTAGGTGGGTCGTGCGGTCGATTGCCCTGCGTGGCCCACTAGGACCGTCGGCGATGTGTCGTGGGTTTAAGGAATTCCTTACTCGGCGGTGGTTGGGAATCGTAGGGTTAAGTAATCATACGCTGAAATGAGGCAATAAATGACATGTGTCATTTATTCAGGCGACTGTGGTCTGGGTGTAACGCCGTTGGTTACACGCCACGTCGTACAACAGGTGACGTCACAAAATACAAAAAACTACACAATTACACACAAATAAGTCTGAAAGTTACTTAATAAAATGTGGCACAAGTTTACAAAAGAAATGTTACACGAGGGTGCATTACACAGGTTTATGAATGTTACGTGGAGGTGCGTTGCACAAGTTTATGAATGTTACGTGGAGGTGCGTTGCACAAGTTTACAAACGAAAACGATCAGTTTCAAGGCGCCGTACAAAGTCACTAACTATTACTTATTAGCGTGGCACTAGGAGTTTCTGAGCCTGGTTACTCACATGAGGGGTGAGGGTGATTGGAGACGGCCAATCCCGTAAGTCTACGTATCGAGGCGGTGTTCGCGTCCATGGTAGTGGAGCACGGACCGCAGCTAAATTCGTTAAAAGTTCCCTTACGGGTGGTGTCAGTGCCGGAGCGACTGATTTTAACTAAAGTTCTGTTCCTCGGGAGACGGCCCGTGCCGGATGCTGAACCTACCTTGCGGACCAAGTGTGGTGCAGGGGGGTTGTAAATTTATGCGGCCGGATTAGGTCCTGGACCGAAAATTGGACCGGGTACGCACGGAGAGATTAGTAAAAAAGAGGTTATAAGAAGTGACTATATTTACCAGAAGTGAACTCGGTGTGGACACAGGATGATCTCTCTCCGTGGGACGTGCGTCCGCCCCGGTCCACGTGTTGCGCTGTACTGGCGTCATGTCATGGTGTCTGGCCGAGGCTCGGTGGCCCTCGCGCCAGGGTTGACCTCATTACGTTAGTTTCCAATGCGACATGTTAAATAAGAGAATTTAATGACGTTAAAATTTACATTAATTATTAAAGCTGAACCAAGGTCATTCGTCCCTTCTACAAATTGAAGTTATTATGTTTAGGAATTATTTCATTTAAATTTTACGTCACACCAGCGACTGTTCGTCTCTTGCCGGATTGCTCTGGTGGGGGTAATAACGTAACACGAGGGATGAATAATTATGTCATATGGTTTCATTGACTAATTCAGGTAGAAGGCAGCCAGGGGAACACTCACACACATATCGACGTATTACACACGTGAGTGCCCGGGCACTCCTACCTCGCACTTTCGTCAACCAACTTTAAATTAATACGTTATACTGTTTAATAATCTGTGTTTGTTTTTATAACGTGGTTGGTTGAAATGACGGTCTGTTTATTTGGGGGGGGGGGTTTGGGTTCTACCTTGGTTGCTGGTGGCTCGCCTGACTCAGGTGGGCCATGGCTAAGGGCGCGTTCCGTTAGCGGGGTTGAATACTGGCGGTTGCAGGTCGGGCTTTAGGGTGGCCTTCGGTCGGACGACGTCAGTCGCATAGACCGCTATGCGTCATCAATGTCTCGCAAAGGCGTGTGCATCGAACGCGCTCGTGCGCGCAACAAATTGTAGTTCGTGCAACGAGGCTAACGCCAGGCAACGAGTGCTACGTCGGCGGAAGGATCCGGCCGGGTGTGGCATATCCCTCCACCGAACTACAACAAATGCAATTATGTATATTTTTCCACAGGTTTTTATTAGACATTATTTTCATCAATTAATATTTCAGTCCTTTCAAAATCATGTTTCACTGTGCGTCTTGTCACGAACCTGGCCCGTTCAGTTTCCCGCGAAATTCACACATTTCTGCGGGAGGGTTGGCGGGGGGAAGGGGGGTCGCGCGCGGCAACACCGTCAGTGTCCTTAAGGAGCTCGGATAGGCCGGCAGCCTTCGCGCAACGCGGAACCATCAACTCTTGCTTTCACCGACATGTAGTTTCAATAGTCATAATCTTTTCTTAATCTTTTACGTACATTTCCGTGGTCGGCCTCAATTTACCATGAGGTATTTCACTTAAATAAATCAGTGCTCCAAGATGAGTGTTCAGCATTTTTCGAAAGTACTGTGGGGAGTCTATGAGACGTTACGTCGGCGCTTCACGCAACAACTTAGCTTACCGGCTAATTAGTTTCAGCCTGCACGGGGCAGCCAGTAGGCGACACGTGCCACCAAACTTATTAACGAGTCAGTCTCTGGGACACGTCTAAGAGCCACGCAGTCACCGGAGTTTCGGGCCTACGTGTCATTAGCCCAGTGTAATACGTAATATGTAGTAGTGAAGTGTTTCTGACGTCAAGGTATAATTCATCATGTTAGAGTTTATTTTGTAACCGCCGCACGGTATCGTACCACCCAACTTACTAACGAATCAGTTTCTGGGACACATCTAAGAGTCACGTAGAGTCGCCGGAGATACGGGCCTACGTGTCATTAGCTCAGCATAATACGTATTGTGTAATAGTGAAGTGTTTTATTCGTCAAGGTATAATTTGTCATGTTAGAGTTTATTTTGTAACCGCCGCATCGTGTGCAAGAATACGTCCTTCACGCGCAGTAAAATCGTGATCCGCCACTGAGGAAGTGGGCTGCGCGTGTGACTATTCGATTCGGGACAACCGTTATGGCCAGAACGGGCAGCATTATGTATAGGGCTGTGCCGTAATAAATTCGTCAAGTATCCACCAGTAACTTTGTGTTCTTCTTCAGGCGTCCCGAGTGGCCATAACAGCTCGGGGTGCCCTACTGCGTTGAATCCCTACCTCTAGCCACAAGGCCGAACCCTCCCTGATATTTCGAACCCAAACAAAAATCACGTAAAAATCATAGGAGGTAGCGGGGACGGATTCAACAGGTATAAGGATCCAGTCATAATTGGCGGAGTGATACAGCCGCCCGCGCGACTATCGACATGTCGGCGGCGCGGGCCGTTCAGACATTACACTACACAGCATGCATGGGCATGTTCGTCAAACTTGCACTGGCTGATGAGGCATAGTAGCCTGTATGACCAGAGGGTGTACAAACGATCGGCATCAAGGTTTATATAAACATTGACGTCGACCCAAGTGTCTCCTCGGCTCCCTCAGGCCGTTATGCCTCGTCAACGTCCTCCCTGTGTGTCCCCAGTGGAGTGCGACGGCCAGGGACGCACCCGCGTGCGCCCTAGCATGCCAGTGAGGGTTATGTCTGTGTATATATATTTGCAAACGATCAAGGGTCTTAAATGTAAATAACTTATTTATTCATTAATGTCTCGTGTATGTCTTTGTAAATAATTCAATAACTTTCTGAAGGGTTTCGCCGTAGTATGTAATCGCAGCCTGGCGCGCCGCGGGACGGAGCTCTCTCCCACGCCGGCCGATTTTCCCCTCCCTCCCCGCAACCCGCGGGCGCCGGCCCGCGGGCGAGCGGGGAGAGGCAGTCGCGTCCTGGTCTCGAGCGGAGACAGACGTGTTCGTTGCTCCGCGAGCCGCGCACGTTGCGCTCGGGATTGAACGTTCGCTCAGTCCGCAGTCGGTCACGGCAGCTGAGCTGCCACCGCGAATCAGCTTAGCATTGTTAACTTACGAGTCATCGGGAGACGTGTCTAGCGGGCAGTTTCTACAACGCGAACGTGGTGCTACGAGTCTCTGAACTTTTCGCCGTCCACGGAACATTACGTAACGGGCCGCGTATGTACAGCGTTCCGTCTTCGGGCCCTTTCTCACTGGGTCAGCCTAGCATTAATAAACTTTACGATTCGCGCCGAAACGTATTTGAGAACCGCCCCGTCATCAGGGAGTCCGTGTCGCCGTGGTAGGGCACTTGTTCCGCGACGGTTCCGCCAGGCTGCGGCAGGACTTTATAAGCGTTAATAAAAGACGGCTCGTGAAATTCGTTAATGCCGTGTTCTGCTTGCGACAACCTACCAACATTCCTCGCAATCACTTCACTCTCCCTCCAGGTCCCGCCTTTCCCGGTCCCGGCCACGTTGGCCTGGACCCACACCTCTCCGACGAGGGCAGTACGGGCATAACAGGACATTTATTTCAACGGGAAAACGGGGACCTGAAGCCGAGGGACGTCATTTGGCGCCCAACTAGTGTGGCCGTAAGCGCACGCAAGCGCACGCAAGCGCGCAGATGCAGGACAGGACGGAAGCAGGTGCGACCGCGCGGCGTGGGAGCGGCGCGAACTCGAGACGGCGCGCCGGCGCGCCGGCGGGAGATAACGCAGCGCGGGAACGGCGCGAACACGAGACGTTTCGGCGAGAGATACCGTGGCGTGAGAGCGACGCGAACTCGAGACGTTCGGCGTAAGATAACGCGACGTGGGAGCGGTGTGAACCGGAGACGGCGGGCGACGCGACAGGGATCGGTGGCGCGACAGATAACGTGTCGTGGGAGCGCCACGAACCTGAGATCGCGACGCAGCAGGGATCTTCGGTTCAAGATAACGCCGCGAGAGGAAGACACGGACTGAATTACCGAACAGAGACACTCCCGATAAACATGGACGACTTCCAGGAAGCGTACGAGACATGGGCGGAAACAGACTTTCCGGAGCCCGGCGAGTGCTGCGAGCACTTCGCAGATTACGAGTGCGGTTTCTGCTTTGAGTACCGGGCGTATGGTAGGACAATGTGCGGTGCGGACTCGTGCCCCGGCGGGACATCGGATGGGCGGATCTGCGGGACGTGCGGGAATCTGTGGCACAGGGAGTGTTCACAACTGGTCGCGCGAGAAGAGGAATGGACGTCCTGCTTTACGTGTGACCAGTGCCAAGCGAAACTGGGCGTGGGTGGTGCCGCAAGTGTCTCGACCGCGAAGGTCGAGTGGTCACACTGGGCGGGCGCCATCACGCTGCAGGAGTCGGCGATACTCCCAACGCCACTGCAACCGACGCCGCCGCCGACGCTGCCCACGACACCGCCGCCGACGCTGCCTCCGACACCGCCTCCAACACAGCCCCCGCCCTATGGGGTGGAGACGCCGAGCAGGACATCGCTGAAGACGGAGGAAGCCGCGCCCGTCCAGCCCCTGTGGTACGACTGGCACGCGACGTCCGGGTGGATACGGCAGTCCGACTCAGACACGCCGCCCCTGACGCCGCCGCCCCCAACTGCCGTAGGGGCTCACGAGGAGCCTACGCGGTGCGAACCGGCTGTGCTGACACAACCGCTCTGCACACACAAGGGCGTGCCGCGACCACTGTCACGTGGGCCACCTTTGACGCGACACCGCCGCCATCTGCCGCGCGCGACGCGAAAGGTGCCAAGCCCCTTCGGACCGTCATGTGGGCCACCTTTGACGCGACGCCGCCGCCATCTGCCGCGTGCGACGCGGAAGGTGCCACGCCCCTTCGGACTATCACGTGGGCCGCCTTTGACGCGACACCGCCGCCTGCTGCCGCGCGCGACGCGAAAGGTGCCACGCCCCTTCGGACTATCAAGTGGGCCACCTTTGACGCGACGCCGCCGCCTGTTGCTGCGGGCGACGCGAAAGGTGCCACGCCCCTTCGGACTGGCACGTGGGCCACCTTTGACGCGACGCCGCCGCCAGTTGCCGCGCGCGACGCGAAAGGTGCCACGCCCCCTCGGACTGTCAAGCGGGCCGCCTTTGACGCGACGCCGCCGCCTGTTGCCGCGCGCGCCGCGAAAGGTGCCACGCCCCCACCAACTGTCACGTGGGCCGCCTTTGACGCGACGCCGCCGCCAACTGCCGCGTGCGACGCGGAAGGTGCCACGCATCCTCGGACTGTCAAGTGTGCCACCTTTGACGCGACGCCGCCGCCTGTTGCTGCGGACGACGCGAAAGGTGCCACGCCCCCTCGGACTGTCAAGTGTGCCACCTTTGACGCGACGCCGCCGCCTGATGCTGCGGGCGACGCGAAAGGTGCCACGCCCCCTCGAAGTTACAAGTGAGCCACCTTTGACGCGACGCCGCCGCCTGATGCTGCGGGCGACGCGAAAGGTGCCACGCCCCCTCGAAGTTACAAGTGTGCCACCTTTGACGCGACGCCGCCGCCTGTTGCTGCGGGCGACGCGAAAGGTGCCACGCCCCTTTCGGACTATCACGTGGGCCGCCTTTGACGCGACGACGCCGCCAACTGCCGCGTGCGACGCGGAAGGTGCCACGCATCCTCGGACTGTCAAGTGTGCCACCTTTGACGCGACGCCGCCGCCTGTTACTGCGGGCGACGCGAAAGGTGCCACGCCCCCTCGGACTGTCAAGTGTGCCACCTTTGACGCGACGCTGCCGCCTGATGCTGCGGGCGACGCGAAAGGTGCCACGCCCCCTCGGACTGTCAAGTGTGCCACCTTTGACGCGACGCCGCCGCCTGTTGCTGCGGACGACGCGAAAGGTGCCACGCCCCCTCGGACTGTCAAGTGTGCCACCTTTGACGCGACGCCGCCGCCTGATGCTGCGGGCGACGCGAAAGGTGCCACGCCCCCTCGGAGTGTCAAGTGTGCCACCTTTGACGCGACGCCGCCGCCTGTTGCTGCGGGCAACGCGAAAGGTGCCACGCCCCCTCGGACTGTCACGTGGGCCACCTTTGACGCGACGCCGCCGCCAGCTGCTGCGGGCGACGCGAAAGGTGCCACGCCCCCTCGGACTGTCAAGTGTGCCACCTTTGACGCGACGCCGCCGCCTGATGCTGCGGGCGACGCGAAAGGTGCCACGCCCCCTCGGACTGTCAAGTGTGCCACCTTTGACGCGACGCCGCCGCCTGTTGCTGCAGACGACGAGAAAGGTGCCACGCCCCCTCGGACAGTCAAGTGTGCCACCTTTGACGCGACGCCGCCGCCTGATGCTGCGGGCGACGCGAAAGGTGCCACGCCCCCTCGAAGTGTCAAGTGTGCCACCTTTGACGCGACGCCGCCGCCCACTGCCGCGCGCGACGCGAAAGGTGCCACGCCCCTTCGGACTGTCACGTGGGCCACCGTTGACGCGACGCCGCCGACTGCTGCCGCGTGCGACGCGAAAGGTGCCACGCCCCCCCGGACTGTCAAGTGGGCGACCTTTGACGCGACGCCGCCGCCTGTTGCTGCGGGCGACGCGAAAGGTGCCACGCCCCTTCCACCTGTCACGTGGGCCGCCTTTGACGCGACGCCGCCGCCAGCTGCTGCGGGCGACGCGAAAGGTGCCACACCCCCTCGGACTGTCACGGGGGCTACCTTTGACGCGACGCCGCCGCCAGCTGCCGCGTGCGACGCGGAAGGTGCCACGCCCCTTCGGACTGTCATGCGGGCCGCCTTTGACGCGACGCCGCCGCTTGCTGCCGCGCGCGACGCAAAAGGTGCCACGCCCCTTCGGACCATCACGTGGGCACCTTTGACGCGACGCCGCCGCCCACTGCCGCGCGCGACGCGAAAGGTGCCACGCCCCTTCCATCTGTCACGAGGGTCCCGGACTCAGCAGGTCAGTTCTCCAGTGCCACGGCCTGGTGGTTCATGTCCATTTAATAAATGAGAGGCGTTGACGGACATAACGGCCTCGTCGGAGGGGGGGCATTTGACGTCGACCCAAGTGTCTCCTCGGCTCCCTCAGGCCGTTATGCCTCGTCAACGTCCTCCCTGTGTGTCCCCAGTGGAGTGCGACGGCCAGGGACGCACCCGCGTGCGCCCTAGCATGCCAGTGAGGGTTATGTCTGTGTATATATATTTGCAAACGATCAAGGGTCTTAAATGTAAATAACTTATTTATTCATTAATGTCTCGTGTATGTCTTTGTAAATAATTCAATAACTTTCTGAAGGGTTTCGCCGTAGTATGTAATCGCAGCCTGGCGCGCCGCGGGACGGAGCTCTCTCCCACGCCGGCCGATTTTCCCCTCCCTCCCCGCAACCCGCGGGCGCCGGCCCGCGGGCGAGCGGGGAGAGGCAGTCGCGTCCTGGTCTCGAGCGGAGACAGACGTGTTCGTTGCTCCGCGAGCCGCGCACGTTGCGCTCGGGATTGAACGTTCGCTCAGTCCGCAGTCGGTCACGGCAGCTGAGCTGCCACCGCGAATCAGCTTAGCATTGTTAACTTACGAGTCATCGGGAGACGTGTCTAGCGGGCAGTTTCTACAACGCGAACGTGGTGCTACGAGTCTCTGAACTTTTCGCCGTCCACGGAACATTACGTAACGGGCCGCGTATGTACAGCGTTCCGTCTTCGGGCCCTTTCTCACTGGGTCAGCCTAGCATTAATAAACTTTACGATTCGCGCCGAAACGTATTTGAGAACCGCCCCGTCATCAGGGAGTCCGTGTCGCCGTGGTAGGGCACTTGTTCCGCGATGGTTCCGCCAGGCTGCGGCAGGACTTTATAAGCGTTAATAAAAGACGGCTCGTGAAATTCGTTAATGCCGTGTTCTGCTTGCGACAACCTACCAACATTCCTCGCAATCACTTCACTCTCCCTCCAGGTCCCGCCTTTCCCGGTCCCGGCCACGTTGGCCTGGACCCACACCTCTCCGACGAGGGCAGTACGGGCATAACAGGACATTTATTTCAACGGGAAAACGGGGACCTGAAGCCGAGGGACGTCAACATGTTTACAAACGCAAAAGTGTATGGTCACACTGCAGTTGGTGTAAAGTAGGTATGTTTAACTCCAAAACTGATTGTCTATTGTCATAATAAAATGTTGTTATGGATCATGTTTATTAGAGCAAGTGTACCTCTATTAGAGAAATACCGCCAGATTCAAATTTAAAACAAGAACATATTTTCCGGTTGATATTTTTGTTTCAGTCAGTAAAATATTACGCGAACATTTTCAGATTGTGTAACCACACACAAAATGAGAACATGTTTACCCGAAGAAGTTCAGAGCCCTGTATAACCGGACCCTTAAAGTGAAGAATTTACTCCTTAATCAACTCTTTTGAACATCCAGGAGATTGCAGCAGCGGGTACAAACTAGTCGTTGTAAACTTTAATTTAATTTAATTATAACTTTTTTTTTTAAATTTTGTAGATTGTAAATATGTATACCTTATGTTTTATTTTTATTTGTGTCTACAAATTTCCTTGGAAATATCTATACGAATTTTTTTTAACATGGAATTATTTTACCAGTTAATTAAACTACTATTATGCATGTGTTCTGTGATATTCGATTGTTTTAAAATATTCTGAATTGTGAGATTAACTTATTTATTTCTGTGTTAAGGTAAAGTTGAACTAATTTTTCTATTTCCTTAGTAGTATTTACGATCGAAAAATTTATTTGTAATACATTTTACTGTAAATTGTCTCTTAGTAAGATTTCCCGTGCAATAACTTGTAGGTTAAGTTGTCCAGTGTAAATAATGTGATGGTTATGGTGATAATTATAAAATAGCTTCGATCATATATACTTATAGATAGCTCATTGGCTATAGCTGCTGTGTTGTTTGTTGATCCCGGGATCTCAATCAGCTGATTGTAGGCTACGCGACGGGTTTTTGCCATAGGAAACAATGAAGTAGTCGACTAACATGTGTGATATTTTGTGTTTGCTGCATTCACGGACGATTGTAGGCTTCGTTTATATCAATAAATGTGTTAAGTAAAGAATGTAGAAGTAAATAAGTAATTAAATATGTCTGAATTGATCGGAATTCACGTTATTATTGTGCCCGAAGGGAGTGTTTTTGTTGTGTATCGTACCTCTAACCTCAACACTTGTGTATTTGTCAATACGTTTTGATGGATTCAGTCTTAAGCTCGTATTTTATTACGAACTTTATTAAAATCTACACAATGCTAGGCAATATTGGAAATATAAATATACTAAATGTAATGATACAAGATATATAACATTATTTTCGAGACTGCTACATTTCTATCATTATTGGCTTTGGTCGTTTGAGTGAGCTTGTTTAATATTTACCGGAGCTAATAAATAGTAATTTTTATTCAGATAATTTATGCTGAGTGGAAATAAAATAATAATGTTACTCTACAGTTTCCTCAAACTATAAAAAAAGGTAACCATAATGATTGGCCGTATGATTTTTAAATGAAATGAATAATGCCCCACCATGTCCTATGAAAATAATTAGATGTGTATTAAGGGGCACAGGTAGCCTACCTTGGGGTATGTACATGCAAGACAGAGTTGTAATTGTATTAGGCCTACATGAAAGCTTGAATTGCATATTCAGAGGGTAATATTCTTACATGATGACTTTTGCTCGACTAAAATAATAGAATTTAGAAAATACAGTTTTTGAACAGTAATGACATTCTTCTATTTACCCTAAACATTGTGTTTTTAAATTCCTGTAGGTTTCTGAGAAATCACAATTTATAACTTAAATAACAATATCTGTGCATTCATATAGCAACAGCCTTTTGTTGCTTCAGATCCAGGTAAACATTTGTATGTATGGAGAATCACGGGATCTGCAAACCTAGCGTGCTAACGTTTACAACAGTCTGTTCTGAGGCTTCGTTTGTGCATGTTCAGTGTAAATAATCATGAATTTGTGATGTAATAATGGACAATTTGAATATGTTAGCTACATTAAAAATATGTAGTTTAGTATGGGTACATTAAAAAATAAAGTAAAATATTTTTAATGGTTGCTTAGAAATTACTACAGTGTGCAAACAGTTCACACCAGAAAATTCCGAGACCCAAATAGTTTCAAAGTTCATCGAAGTTTGTCATTCACACAAGAAAATTTAATACCACAACATTAAAGGATAAAAATGTGCATGAGAAATCTCCATATCATCTTTTATAGAGTTGTGTGACAGGAATTAGATAATATTCAAACTAAATTAAAAATACTTACAAATATTGTGGATAATTGTTTTGATCAGGATAGTTACCTACTACTTAAATTATAAATACCTAAGAAACTATAAAAAAAATACTGTACAGTATTTTTAATTTAGCTATACTAACCAAACCAACCATCCACAATAATTTTATGTTCTCCAGAACATGTACACACATAGTCTCGCAAGGAAAAGCAAAAATGGTGGTAGCCGCAAAAATGCTCAGGTATTGCAATGTAAGCTATAAATGATAATTTCTAAGAAACTAGTAGGATTTTAGAAACATCGTTTTCAGGATAAGTAGAGGAATGTAGTTAGTGACTGGAAAAAAGTAATTTTGGAATGTTTTATTACGGAAAAGCGGCGACATAAGAATATTACAATGCAGAGAAACATGTTAAGTCCTTAAGATTGAAAGTATTGATCATAACTTTGAATTAACAATAAAATAACTATTTTTTATAAAGAGGTTAAAATTTTTATGCTCTTAATAAATGTAAAATTGTGTTTATAATGCCTATAACTTACATAAGTTATTTAAGATACATGCATACAATGGTGACAGATGTTACCAATATGAAAATAGTGTGCTGAAACAAACATTGGTTTTCGAGAAAAATGTGTAACTAGAAGCTCTGCATATGAATTTTGGCCGTTATATGGAACCCCTAAAAGATGTTGCCATTAAAAAACTTAGGATAATGGAAAACTTATAAAAATACACTTCGTAAATATTAAGTAGTGTGTTAGGTTTTCAATTCTCAAATCACATTTTTAAAAAAATAGTAGCAATGCTTGTTTGACCTAGACTTTTAATGCCCTCAAATTAAATGTAACTACATTTTCACAACTAAGTATTCATCTGCTATTGAAAAACCAGCAACAACCCTTATTTTCTCTAGATTTTGGCCAGATAAAGAATTATTAAGCAAAGAGCCATACATTTTTAAACATTATTTATTTTAAATTATAC
Source organism: Bacillus rossius redtenbacheri (assembly GCF_032445375.1). Taxonomy (NCBI): domain Eukaryota; kingdom Metazoa; phylum Arthropoda; class Insecta; order Phasmatodea; family Bacillidae; genus Bacillus; species Bacillus rossius. The sequence goes on from NC_086334.1 coordinate 5,032,444, forward strand.
ACACTAAATTTAAAAGTTATAAAATCTGTCCACTATACTGAACCTATGAAGCTTAGTTTTCGGTTTTGTGATCTGGTTTCATCTTCTTCCTGCCAGTCATTATTCTGCTACTTTTCTATCCCTCCCTTCTTTGATTTCAGACTGTTGGGCAAAAAAGGAGACAGGTTCATTTGTCTTTATTAGGGATGTTAGCTTGAAATGAAATAATAATGAGGAAGGAATGACAAATTTATTCTTATTAAAGCACACATTTAAATATAGACATTATATTCTGACTTGCTGAGCGACAAGCTGAACTGCCGCCTTGGCCACCGAGTTAGGAACTGAAAAACAATATGGTAGGTATCTACAGTAGGTATCGAATTACCTACAATTAAAAGTAAACAAAAAATAAGTTATGTTTAAATTACAGCAGTTAAATATATGAGGTTTCAGGTTCTAAAATAAATAATAAATCAAAATTGAAAACCATTTTAGTTAAAAAAAAAGTAAGAAAATCTATTTTATTAAATACAATAGTTCATGTACAATTGTATGTCACATTCACACACACATACAGATACTTTTCCAAAATCATTTTACATTTAGCTTCAATGAAACTTAAAACTATATAATTATGGTAAACAGGCTTATACAGTATGTTACATTTCTTGAGTTTACATTCTAATAAGTAGTAAATAAATTTAGTCCAAAGACATAAATTACAAGAATTTGGTCACATCATTGGCATCCATATCATTGCACAATCTTTGTTTACAAATGCATCAACCCTGTTTAGTTTTATGAATGTCTGCTCTTTACTCAAAACAAAAGATCATATATAAATCAACCCTTTTAAGAGCCAAAGTCCAAATACTTCTTCTTTTCTCATCAACTGGGAAACTGTAAAACAGTAAATTTTAAAAACTCTCACAATGTTAACAATAAGTTTGACACAAAACCTACAAAAAACATTAAAAATCAAACTAGGGGTCATCCTATAAAAATAAATTAGAAATAAGATTAAACATTTTTCTTAGCTACTGACATCTATTGTAATGATTATGTAAAATAGCATTGCAATAATTCAAATAGTTCATAAGTAATTTAATGGTCCAATGGTTGATCATGTTTAAGGTCGCTTAGGTTAGGTTTATCACATTCCAAATATCTTTTGCAAAACAATAAGAGAATATCAGTTTATAATTGTCTTTTAGAATAATTGTTTCATAGAATTCTCGACACTGACATTAACTAAAGTATATTATAAATACGGATTTGCCTAATTCACAAAATGTTAAGTCGGCTATCGTCACATCGCAACAGCTTTGTTTCAAATCCTTTCTTAAACTAAATCTATTTATTCATAACCTTACCTGTGAAACGAAACACTGCTTCTTTTTTCGAATCTCTCATTACATCCGTACGCAACACAAGAAGTAACCATATTAAATTAAATACATTTGAAGTAGGGTAAACAAGGGTTGGGTCTTCAAGTTAAAAAACCATATTTTAAAAACTTTCTGATAAGCTTCAGCACTAATATATTTCTACGTTGGTTAATTAATACGTTTATTAATATAAACCAAACCTATTATCTTTCTCAAACGCAGCAAACTATAGAAATCCCGCACGATAGCCCGCCACTACATTGGTTCTTATGGAAGTTTTCCAGCAGGTAGCCAACAATCAGCTGTTCGAGATCTCGGTTTCCAAACAAACGACGAATAAGCTCTCTATGATATATATGCTCGAAGTAAAATAGGGCGAGGCATGGTGATTATTTTGAAAATTGATGCTTTTTAAAAAGTAAATAAATGTATAAGTTTTCCGAAATGGTACTTTTGAGGGAAAGTTTTCAATATAAAATGCCCAAGTCAAATAATTAATACGAATTTTCACTGGCAGCAGGAGAGGAATTTAGTTTTCTTGGATATGATCTTTGTTTTCTGTGTAAATATTTGATTTGAAATTTGTCAATATTGTTAACAACTTATGAAACCAATTAAATATATTAAGTAAGAATATTATAACATAAATATTTGAAATGTCTGCACATCAAACATTTAGGTATTAATTAGTAGCACTCAAATACAATTTATGGAATTTTAATTAGTAAATTATTTTTCAGGAAATGACATTTTTTCAATAATTACTTTCGTCATTTTATAATTACCAAATCAACAAGTGCACAAGGTTGATGGGTATATATATATATCCTCCCTCTGCTTGCACTCTGGTTAGCAAAGTGGCATCCTGTTACCTCAAAGCTATGGGATAGCTGTGATGAAATTTCGCAGTTTTTAAATTTGAATTTATTAATTTATGTTGTGTTTCAATTTGGACACATTAATTATTTAATTGTTTATCGCTTAACACAACTGTATTACATTTTCTTTATGTAAATTATTTTTGCTTTAAGGAAGATTTATGTAACATAATATCTTGGGCACACGCCATAGCTGGTTTTTAATTTTCATTACTGGTTTCGTCTGTGCGTCACAGTTTTGCCCAAAGTTTTTTATGTATTCACTATCTGTTCAGCCTGTTGTGTTCAACTGTGCTGTTTTTTTTAGAATTAAATCCTTCAACGAATTCTTTGTGTTGTCCAAGCATGTAACGATAATTGTTCCATATCACGCATCCAAGTTTATCCTTTGATCCTGGTGGTATGATCCTGTACGTTTTGACCCTGAGGTACATGATGCTTGCTGTTATAATTCTTTGCGTTAAAAGATCCTGCACATAACAAAGTTTCTGATATAACAATAATTTACGATATTCAATTAAATATAAAGGAAAATATATTTTGTGTTCTTACCATTTATGCGGTTTAACTGTATAATAATAAGTTAAGTATTAAGCTAAGTATAACTGCAATTGATAATATTAATGTTTTAAGCTCTAAACTTAATATATAGGTAAGTTAAAAATGTTAACAATAAGTTTTAACTATAAAGGTTAAGAATCAATCTTAGTAACTCATCATTTATTACTTTTTAATATTTGTTGTTTGATACAAAATACAGAAAATGATTTTTTAATGTACCAAACCAAGCCACATGGCAATCATTTTTTTTTCATTTTACAAGAAATATTAACAGTTCTGAAAACATAATATTTTTAAAATTATATTTAAAGGTATTCTAACAAATTTTGGAAGAAAGAAGGAATTTTTTTTGTTAGTAAAAACCAAAATTCTGAATATGGTATGTAGTGTGGATTACATTACAGAAAGCACCAGTATAGTGACATGTGTGTTAGTAAGGACCGGTCAGGCCTCTAGGACGCACGGCGGGCGGACATGAGCGAGGACGAGAGGAAGCCCGTGCGGCCGGAGCTGTTCAACGAGGACACCTGCTGCAACCTGCTGAAGGTCAAGTCGGAGGTGGAATTGCGTGGGAGCCCGGCCCGGGACGACGCCCCGGTCAAGATGCGGTGGTCTCCGGGCTCGTGGCAGGACGGCACTCGCCGGAGCGCCTTCCAGCCGTACCGGGTGAGCGCCGGCGTGGAGTCGGGGGGGCTCCCCATACCTCCCCATACCACCCCATACCTCATCATACCACCCCATACCTCCCCATACCGCCCCATACTCCCCATACCACCCCATACCTCCCCATACCGCCCCATACCTCCCCATACCGCATCATACCTCCCCATACCTCCCCATACCACTACATACCTCCCCATACCTCCCCACACCTCCCCACACCTCCACACACCTCCCCATACCTCCATATACCTCCACATACCTCCTCCCCTCTCAGCCATCAGGGGCAGGAAACAACCCGTGGGTACTTATCGTGGAGCTGATGGCGAAGCAACATTATTATGACATTACTTTTAAATACACAAGCATTCAAATCATTTATTATAAAATACAATCTAATTTTAGCTAATGTAAGGTACTTGGTCTTGCACATGCACACTTTTTTTTCTTTTGGGCAGTCTGAAATGCAAATAGAAAAATTTTCCCGTGAGAAAGAAGTAACGGTGACAAGGCGCCCTCACTCCGACTCACTGTTCTGCTAGTGAGTGGCGTTGTGGCAGCAGTGGACTCACAGGAACATTGCTGTTCGTGTCCGCAGCCCACGACGGTGCTGACCAACCTGCAGAGGGGCAACATCCCCACGGAGGCAGTGGTGCCAACCGAGGGGGACGCCAGCTTCCACCACCGCGCGGGGCAGGGCAACCTCACTCAGCAGGACATTGAGAGCGGTAACTCCTCCCTCCTTGGTGCTCCTTCGTCGGACACAGCCTCCGTGCCAGCTTGCACGGCTGCTTGTATTGCATGTCGCGCTGGATTCTCGATGCTCCGTCGTGTCCGTTTGTTTCCCATCTGTCCGTCGATCACGTGACCCCAAGCAAATCATGATCCAGGAGCTTCCGAAACTTTAACTTTCGACATATGGACAGATTCAATTATAACCTCCAAAATGTTAGCAAGGTATTGTCAGCAACCTTTTACTATCTCAAAAAGTTTTTGAAGCGTGTTTATTTGTTTAGCAGCTTACATTAAATGATTTTAACTAAACCATTGAAAACATTTTAAAGATATATGTTTGATACAAAAATTGACAGACGTGGAAGTGTAATTACGTACGGTAAAACTGAAAATATACTAATAAATATGAGAACAATAAAAAAATTGAGTTTAATCATTCATATGTGCTTAACTTTAATGATTGTGATCTTCAATGTAATCAACATATACAAGATACATTTTCACTACTATTTATACTTTATAGTTATAAGGGGCGAGCCTAGCTCCAGTGAAGAGTGCGGACTGTGGAACTTGACAAGACGTTGAGTGACTTGCGAATGAACATTTTTAAGTTCAAGTGATTGGTGATCAGAAATTTTTAAGTACAATTATTTTTTTAGTAATGTGAATATTAGTAACCCAGTTCTCCCACGGTATACTGGTAACAATACTTTTGTGTTCATTTCTGCAATTTGTTGAATGGTTGTTTGACAACTATAGTGTCTTTGACAGTATTTTTTTACAGTTATATACATTCTAAAAGAAAATTTTTTAAATTATAAACACCAGTAATTATTTTACAGGAGAAACTCTTTGTACCTGGAAGTTGGTCACTAAAAATAAACAAGACAATTAATATTGTACTAAATACAACTAGAGCCAAAAATTTTTGATATTAAATTATAAAGGAAAAGTTTATGTAAAAAAAAAACTGGTGAAACCAGAATGGCGGTTTTTAGTTACATTTTCGTTTATGTAAGAATTAAGTATTATCACTATTATCAGATGGTGATTTTGATGTAATACAACACAAAAGCGTATTTCTAAAATTCTCATTTCAAATTTTTCTTTTAAAATTATTTTTTTGTTAATTTTAAAAAATTTTTTATTGCATTATAAAGTTGTGTCCTAAACTTTTGTGCTCTTTGAGTGTATCTGGCAACAGAGCAGACCGGAACAAGGATGGTGCTAATGGCAGGTATCATGCATTAGAAAGAGAGAGTAAATGCCCATCTAAGTGCGCACTGCAAACTAAATATGAGCACGTCAGTTCAATTAATTGGTGTGTGCTTTTTTTTTTACATGATAACGTCTTATAAAATGATGAACGCCGGCTGCACGCATGAAAAATTGTCATGTTCCGCCCGAGTCGAGCGTGCAAGAACCGGCCAACCACCATGCGAGAAAATTTTCTATAATATGAAACAGGTTAAGGCGGGCTTTTTAACTACCTAATTGTTCGTGATTATATTTAAACAAATTATTTAAATTAAATTTGCAAAAACTGTAAATAATATTTGAAAATTAAAAGTCATAATATCATGCAATTTTTTATCAATGTTTTCTTATGACGTTATCACGTAAAATTATCGTCCGTAAACAGACTTTGCAGACAACCCCCCACCCCCCCCCCCCCATTTTTTTTTTATGTATATCTCTTTTTGTTTTATCCTGTGGCTTTAAGTGGCCCTGCTGGTATGCTGGCAAACGCTCTTCCTTAGCTCGTCAGTGTTTGGCTTTGCCTGTTGTGGCTAAATCCCACCTTGTTGATGGCCACGGGAGGGAGGGAGGGAGGGGCGTATTGAGGCGGGCCTAGGGGCAAGTTCTCGGGAGGCCACTCCAGGGAGAGGATCTCGATCAGGTCCTCGAATAGCTGCCCCCAGGGTCGGGAGAGAAGAGACGGATCCCACAACCAGCAACAGCGTGGTTCAGCCGGTAGGGTTTTTCATTCCCCGAATGTGTTATCGGTAGAGACCGGAAAAAATTTGCGGATTCATTGCGCGATATGCTGAAATGCAAATAATCATACTTTTATGCGACTTCTGCTATTGGTTTACTGTTAACCTGGAGGATTGTGGGCCAATTAGAGACCCTCAGTCAAAGCAGTATCCGAATCACAAGTCCCCGAATTGAGACGCCTCACAGGTCGGTAGCCAGTGAACAGGTGAAGTTTGCCCGAGCATGCACAGGATCGCGGAGTCTATCCCGGAGGTCATCGTGAATCCGCGAATGTTTCCAGTCCCTAGTTGTCGGTGGATGCGGTCCTGTGGCAGTGTGTGTGTGTGTGCGTGCGGGCAGAGCCGGACGTGGACGCGCCGGACGCCCACCGCCTGAGCGCCCTGATGTGGGCCAGCGCGTACGGCCAGGTGCCCACGGTGCAGCGGCTGCTGGGGCGGGGGGCCGGCGCGGGGCGGCGGGGCCCGGAGGGGGAGACTGCCCTCTTGCTGGCGGCCGCCGGGGGCCACCTGGACGTGCTGCGCGCCCTGCTGGCGGAGGGCGCGGCCGTCGACCTGGTGGACGACGTGAGTGCCCGCCCGTCCCCTCCGTGGCCCTGGCACCGGCACCGCTCTCTGGCTGTACACCCCGCGCTGCCAGGTTCACTGTAGTCACGTGTCTCGTGCGAGTTAGCATTGGCATAGCTTTCTAGCTATTTTACACTCCGCGCCGCTAGACACCACGCTACCAGGTTCATTGTTATCACGTGTATCGTGCGAGTTTCCCCATGTTCTCCTATCATGATGTTTAGGAGATAGTTATTTTGAGGGTCCACTCTGGCCATCACCCAGACTGTGAGAATATTTTTTTTATGTTTTTTTTTTTTTTTAGTGCACAGTCATACACGCTATCAAATTGCATATATGCAAGGTTTTTTTTGGTTTGAAATTTTTTTGGTTTGAAATTTTTTTTTTGTGAAAATAGAAATAAAGGAAAAGCGGAGAGAAAAAATAGGCCTGGAAGGCAGGATTTTCGTTATTTATTTCATATAATTGCAAAATAGATAAATTACGGTAAACGTTCGATTATCCAGGTTCAGATTGTCCAATTTTCAGATTATCCATGCTTAAATTTAGTTAAATTATTGGCTTGATATATTCTGAAGCTGTAAATAAAAGATGGCATCGCTCTGGCACATTTCGACGCTTGGCCGTTTTATATTTTTAGCCATCCTTTTACAGTATCAGAAAGCTGTCGATTTACAATGTGTTCCTAATTTTCTGGCTGTAAATTTGTTACAGACTATGTTTGACTGAAGTATTGGAAATTTTTCGAAATTATGTTTGAAATATTGGATTGATCTGCGCCATTGGGTTGTGCACGGTTTTGGATGTAGATAATGTTGATCATTCTGTTAAACTCACAAGATCTTTACAGGGTAGACTCAGCAGTAAGGTTGCTTGACTGCCTTTACCGTGGATAGTGTGGTCTTTATCCGCATCAACATTTCATGCCGTCTAGAATGTAATGGCCTCTGTGGCTCTGTGGGTTCAGCCGCAGGTGGTAGCCTGCCGTGTTGGTAATCCGTGGTGGTACATGGTTCTTAGGTTGGCAACACTGCGCTGATGTACGCGGCGCACGGCAACCACCCTCACTGCACCAATGAGCTGCTGCTCCGTGGAGCAGACTTCACTGTCACCAATCACAACCAAGACACTGCCTACAGCATCGCGGTGAAGAGGAAGAGCAGGCTTGGTGAGTGCCTGCTACGTAGCTGTTAATGTTGAACCAAGAATTTGGATTGTATAGTGTAACATTATTTGTTTTTAAGTGAAACTTCTTTGGGCACGGTGAGAGGAAATTTTCAAGCCCAAATTTTAATGCAACATTTTCACAAAAATTGTTCAGGAGGCAGTAATTAACAACCATCTTAAGTAGCTTAAGTGACAAGATTTGTGACCGAGCCTTACAAAACCTGTAAAGCAGCAAAAATGTACTACCATACTTAATCACATAGCACCTGTTTTTCAATGCTTATTTTTGATATATTTTTTTAAAGTTCAACTCCGCAGTATTTGCACCTTGCTTGTCTAGAAACCACTCCAACAATACTTGTCTTATCTGACAAAGCTGTGACTTACGGCTTTGGTGACGGCTGAGGAGTGAGTGGTCAACTGCAGCTTCAGCACAGATATAAACCGTACTTTCCTCATTTTCTCCGCCCCTGTCCGCCCTTTGTCGATGTTGGGAGCCCTGGATTCTTATCCTAGAGTGGTAACATCCAGCTCCGAGTCTCGGCAGTTGGCTGGCCGCCTGGGTGGCTTGGCTTACTTTTCAGCTTCTGTACACCTCGAAAATATGGTAGGATTAGCACTGTGGTTTATGTGAGTTAAGAATGGTATAATCATCTTATCTTGGGACAGTGAAAAATGCTTGGTTTCAAAGATTTCGTGTGGTAATGGATTTCCACTGTATTCTATTTTCAGCGCAGTCAGTTATTGAGAACCACTTGCTGAATCTGTTGGCAAGCTAAGGTCAGCGACTGAACTGTCCAGGTTGCGCTGCGACGTACAATTAACTTTTGACGATACGTGTACCGTGGTGCGCGTATTGCGGTTCCCTTGCGCCGCGCAAGTTCAACATGTGCATCCTCGTGTTTGAGTCAACGGCGGGGATGGACCTGTGTATCTGAAGAATAATGCACCGAGGCACCACGTAAGAGGATCAGCGGGTAGTAAACAACATCCGAATGCAATACGTATCTGTCCAGAATAGCACGTGATTGAAACAGGCCACTGCTGTAAGATTTCTGGGTTATTGGAAGATCATTTCAAGTCTTCTCTCTGCAATGGTAGAGCTTGAGAGATACATTTCTAACAGTTGGAATAGTTAATGTTATTGGTAGAAACATTTACAGTTTTATGTCCAGCGCAATATTTAATTTTTAAATTTTGTTTTTAAAAATATTTTATGAACAAAAATGATTATATATTAAATATATATGATAAAATGTTTTATACCATTTTCAGTGAAATAGTGCCATTTTATCTTTGTACGAGCTGTACAGTTGTTAAAGAAAACCAGTTTTTTAAAGTATAAATGGCTTGATCAGAATTACTTGTAACCAAAAATTAAATGAACATTTTATTAACTATGTAACACAATTATTTGCTCAAGTGAAAAGGATATGAGATAATATAGTCTATTTTTGCTATCAAAATTGAGTTGTCTGAGTAAAGTTTTAAAGTTTTCTTTTATAAATTAATTTCAGGAAAACATAAGTGCTAGTCAGATACTTTTTTCCATAATAGTTTGCATTGATCTATATAATTATTTTCCCATCAGGTAAGTGTGCTTGCTGATAAATTTAAATCAAGGCAAACTTAAGTTAAAATTAATTTACGGTACTAATATATGTGTAAATACATTAAAAAAAAATGCTGAGTAACATTTTGAGATTAAATGACATAAAATTTAATTTAAAAAATTCACAGGCGCATTGTTTATGTAATTGTTAGGCCTGTGCGAATATTCAAAATTTTGAATATGAATAATAAACCATTCATACTTGATTTGACCTCGAATACTAACACTTAGAAATATGTAAATATTTGTTTCCTTATGAATATTTCCCTAGCATACCTCATGAAATTGTCATATACCGAACGTTCAATATTGAGGTCAAGTTATTTGTGCATTATAAATAGTTAAATACCCTTTTTGATGTTCTAATGGGACTTAATATTCAAAACCATGAACAGTAAGCAACATTTAAAATAAGCAACAAGTATTCAAAGTTTTTTTTTACTATTGTCTCACTAAACAGTAACAGAAAAATTGCGTGAACAATTCAAAAAGTCATATTTGTCATTTCAAACTTGAATACAAAATATCATTTGTATTCATTTCATCACACAAAATATTGTCACACGCACCTAAAGTAGATAAAATAAAAATAAATAAATATAAAAAAAGAATGGACTACAACACCACAAAACATGGACAATCCATTGCAATAGCCATTAAAAGAAGTAAAGATCATAGTTTCAACTGCGTATAAATTGATGAAACAAGATATTGTGACTCAAAAATTTATGTACAAAAACACGTAAATAATAGTTTAAGATTTCAGATGAAATTAGCAGGAATCGTGTTTATAATATTGCTGAAAAAGAAAATGTATTTGACTGCGTTAAATAGGATTTAAATAATTAAATATGAGCTCATTTTATTTGGTAGTACATACAGTATTAAAAAAAAAATTAACTTTTTTGTGAAATGGATTACATTGGATTTCATGGTATTTTGTGGTTAGCGAAAATTTTCTGGAACAACATGTAGGGTAGCAGGTTATGGAAAATAAGGCTAATAGGAACCAAAAGAAAGGTTGGTTGGGTTAGGTTAGGTTAGGATAGGTTAGCTGTATAATTTTAAAATATAAAAAAAATATTTTATAATTTAAATATCTTAACAAACATTTTTTGTATAATTATTGTAGCTGATTTGACCTACCCAACCTTTCACTTTTTATTATTAGCAGGATTCTAATTTTCATTCTTACTATTTGAATTAGTATTCGCAATTAATTTGGTATTAGTATTCGATTCAAACTAAAAAACTGATGTTCGCACAGGCTTGGGCATAACATTCCAAAGAGGCTCTAACAACATTAATGAGTTACAAAATAATAATGTTATCAATATAGGAGATATATTTAAATTAAAATAAGGTTTAAAAAAACATGAACTTAATAATTTATAACATTAATTAATCACTCCAGACTGTTGGTTAACCAAATGTGTGTGTGTCGTAATCTGCCACTAGTGAAACCTAGTAGGCACACGGTAAACTAGCCCTGAAAGCTTCTGGCTTTTCTCTCCAGAGATGGCGTAATATAAATGCTTGTAACGTTGTGGGACCATGCCCTCCCCGGCTTTTATAAGCATTTATTAAAAGGATAAAAAAAAATGTTCTCAGTACTTAAGTTGATCAGTTGCAAGATCATTGTAACCTAGTTTTTCATTCTTCCGTTTTATCATTTGCAATAATATTATAATTAATTTAATTTCACAAAACTTAAACGTTCAGAATAGCACACTTACAAAGGAAACATTTATATTATATATATTTATAATTAATTATCAGCCTGTTTCTTTCTGTTTTTCTCTGTTGCCTAAGTCTGCCTTTGTCATCACATCGTACCAGAGCTGAATCTGTCGGAATTGCACATTTACGTGATTGTAAACATTATTTTTTTGTTATTATTTATTTTCGTGATACTGACATAACATATAACAGAAATAGTTGTATTACAGGTACATAAAAAAAAAAAATAACAAAAAAAAAAAACAACACTATCTAAACTAGATGTGATACAGCACCATCTATAAACAGAGTAATTACTTCACATACTGGTAAAGTCTACACTATGTATTTATAATCACATTTGATATATTGGAAATATGAGTTTTGGCACATATATAAAATATTGCTAACAATTTTAAGAAAAAGAAAATGATTGTGATACACAGTATAAAAGTTTATAATTATTTTAGATTCACATTGAAATACACGAAACTAAATCTAAATACCAGTAACATTTTTGGCCATAAAAAAAAAGATGCTAAATTATATGGTTACATTTTAAATATATTGAAAATGCAAGTTTCAAATTAAATTAAAACAGAAAATATAGCATAGAATAACCTAATACATAATATTTCATGTTCAAAATCAGTAATGAGTCTTTGGTTTCAGCAAACATCCTATACACCTACATCAAACCACAAGACTTTACAAAAACCTTTCGCAATGGCTTATGGGTATGGCCACACCAGTCCAATAGATAGCAAATTATGTGTCCAATATATATAACATTAAATTGATTTAAAAATTGTGATTACAATGACAACTTTTTTTTTTATCATTATACAAATTTAAGGCAGAAGTAAAGCTCAAGTACTTAAACTTTCCTATAGCCAGAAGAGAAAAATATTTGTCATAATATAATAAATATTGGTTAATTATAAAACGTACAGCTTGCTGCATCATAAGTTTAGAAACTTTAGCAATTGACCTAAAATCAAATATAATTTTCCCTGTTAATAAGTCTAAATTACTACTAAATACACATGTACTTTAGAACTTCTCAACAGGGTTTTACTGTAGTTCAATATTTATTACAGCACAGTGGATAAAAGAATGAAATAGGTGGATTCACCTAAGAAAAAAAATTTTCTTTGTTTAAAATGTGGATACTTTTATTTAAGGTAAATTAAAACCCAACTAATTTAGTAAAACTTAAAACTTTGGAATCTACACAAATAAATTTGTTCTCTATTATAAGAATTAAGAAATATTACTTAAAAGTAAAATTCATGTCAATGTACGTAGAATATATCTAGATAAAATAAAACTTAATATTTAGATTGTATTATATGTTTTTTATTAATAAAATGAGTTTTTTATTTTACAATATTAAGGTGTATAAAAGAGTTCATGTCTACAAATGTTACAACTGAACATATGGAACCTATTTCATTGGGGATTTAATTCACTTATGTTTAGCAAAACCAAATTAAATAATGCAATATCATTTTTAGTATCATGAAATCAAAACAAAAATTATATTTGTTTTAATAAATACATACTACTTGCTAATACAAGTAAGGGATATTACGAGAGGTTCAAAGTGTGTGTGTGTATGTGTGTATGTATGTATATGTGTGTATGTATATATATATATGAGTGTATTGATGTGCACTTTTATAGCACATTGTATGTTTTTTTTTCTGCAGCTGCTTGTGTCAGTATGTGTGTGGCAATTTGAAAAAAAAAAAAATTGTGTATTTTGCAGTTGCAGCACAAGAGTCCTTGTTTACAAAGCAAACATGTAAACAATATGATACACAAAAGACCGCTCCCTCCTTTTCTACTCCCCTTTTCCTTTCTCTGTATTCCAAAGTGTTATCCTGTCTCTGCTACCACATCCAAGTCCAAGCCAAAATTCAGGAGGCCTGTAAACAACAGTGGCATAAGTGACGTAGTTTAGACACAGAGGGCATAGTTTATCAACTGAGCCATTCCCATCTTTAATTAAGAGTGCATGATTGTGAAAGTTATTAAAGTCTTCAGAGTTTGAGCGGAGAAACACGTTCATGTGGAGAGTAGCAGTAACATAAAATGGCTAGAGAAAAAAGAATCATTTAGTATGTGTACTTTTTTATTCATAAATAAATTTTGAACAATTTTTATTTTATCCATTTTTTTTCCCCTCTAAAATGGACCATTTTCTAAATATGAAATGAAAATCAGACATTTATGGAAGGTGTGGGAATCTAAGTTTGGAATTTTATTGCATCATCACTTGGGCATTGTGAATATTTTCTGTTACAAGAAAATCTTCTGCCATTGTCAGTTCTCTTAGTTGTGAGGTTCCGCTGTCCTAAATCCTTCGCGAATGACGGTGGAAAGTGTGATCTTTTGAAGCCGAAACTACACAGCTCCCAAAATTTGAAATAGACACGATACAATAATTTATGTTTCAACGGCATATTTTTTCCAATGTTAAAAAATCTTTGGTTATTTATCGCACAATTCGAGGTCGAATCAAATAAGAATTATAAACTATTCGTATTCCAAAATTTCAATATTTACACAGGTCTACACACTAGCATAAACTTCAATATTAGCTGTTTGAACAATATGTAAACACAGTTTAACGTACATTTTCCTATCCCTACACAAGTAAAAAAAACTCCAGAGTTACATCACGGACTGTTAGACCCTCAGTAGAAGACAGCTATCCTGAAATTGGAGACTGCAATAGCGACCAAACATTTGGTGTTCCCTTCAATTTGGCTACAACCACACGCCAAGCAACATCAACATTAAATGGGTCATTCTTGCAAAAAGGGAACATTTTATGTCACTAAAGCAGCACTAAAAAGAAACAATACATACACACTTAATTAATTGATTCTAAATCACAGGAACTAAAACCCTTCCTTTCTTTTAATTTTGAACGTCAAATCTGTTTTAAACATTTTTTGTTTTAGTGAACGGAGGGATACATGTATACCTCCGTTACATGTCACATCTTCATTTAGACATTTTCTTTTATAATTATCTCAGATATAAAAAATAATGACAATAAGTTTAACAATCCTAGTAAAACAAATAAAATGTGTTCTTGTTTCTTCAATGTATAGTTTTTTCAATTTTCCCTTTATAAAACCTGTAATGTTACTCTGAACTTTGTCACGAACTTTAGTGTATTCTCCGTTATATTAAAATGAAAGTTCTACAGAACCTCACATGTAAGCAATATTGGCTTTGTTTCCTCTTTGGAACAGCTGGGAGGAGGCCATCTTTGATGTTTCAGTGGATAAATGTGTGCTGAATCAACAGTTTTATAAGTGTGAACAAATATTTCATTGGAAGGTTATACACCTGATGTATCATCCGTTCATCATCTAAAAAGGTAATTTCAATTACCAGTAAATCACTTAAATCCTAATTAATTGTGACATATCAGTATGTTTAACCTTACTAATAGCCAACAGACATAACTTCGAAGTAAAGCATGTGTTTTGCCTTTTAGTGCAATATGGTATCCTACGCGTGGTGTAACGGAGGATACCATTTGTGTAATTGAGGTATACTTTTAAAATCTTTGGTCTGGTTTAGGTCACATTTAATTTATAGTCTGGCTTAAAAAGTATTACTTCCTTGGACTAGAAAAAGATGTTTATCTGGTAACTTGCTTAAAAATTCCTTAAACATATAGTTTTGGGATATTTAAACAAAAAATAGTGTTATTATTACATTTTCACAAATTTGTTACAGACTCTTAAATTGTATGGTCTTTTTGTTTATTACAGTTCATAATGAGCAAAACCAACAAGATGACAGCTAAAGAAAGAATGCGAAAATACAGAGAGAAAATTAAGAACGATACAAATCTATATGAGGAATCTAAGAGAAAGGAACGTGAAAGATTCAAGAAACGTGTAGAAGACGGAAAAATTAAAACTGCTAAAACCAAAATGAGTGATCGTGCCAAAAGGAACCTGAGAAAAACATGGCGAGAAAAAACTAGGAAATATAGAGCATCTGTAAAAGATAGAAACCAGATGCTTGAAAATTTAAACGCACCTCTTAGTCCTGGCATTCCGAGTACTTCCAGAAGTACTAATAACCGTAGTAGACCTCTTACGGTTGATGATAAGCGAAAAGAAAGTGGAAAGAAAGTAAGGAGAAGAAACAGACAGGAATTGAAGGAAAAAATTGCAGTGTTAGAAAATAAATTAAAGGATAGGAATAGGCAACATGCTAATTTTAGACAGCAAAAACACAGATTACAAAAAAAATATAATGAAGATAAGGAAGAGACACCAAGGAGAACAGTTACAAAACTTTTAGGCAAAACGTCAGCGACACATCTTATTCGAAGAAAATTAATTTTCGGAGAAGTTATTCAAAATCAAATAAAGACCAGCTACAAAAATAAGCAGCAACAGAAGAAGAATATTAATAAAGATATTGAATTATATTAATAAAGTCCAATTTTGAAGTTTTTTATACAAATGTACATATGTCATTTAAAGAATTACATTACATATTAAAATCTCTATTGATTTGCATAATATTATGCTGTTCTTGCACGCAATGTCTCCTCCGTTACATAGCTGTATCCTCCGTTAACAGTTTTTTACAAAACATTAAAAAAATCTATAAGTAAATGAAAAAAGATGTTGACCAGTGGCATACACCGATTCAGAATAAGTTAATAAGTGTATCAGAATAATCAAAAACTTAAATCGATAAAATAAAAAAATAAATAATTGAGCACTTCAAAAATTCCCTTTTTCCAAGAATGACCCAAATATTACGTATTTAGTATTATATACAGAATAAGAAAAACTTAAAATCAAAGTGGCAGTACATTAAAATATATCACTTCAATTATAAAAGAGATTTTATGAGTACATAAAAACTGATAAAATAAAAACAACACAATTATAAAATCATAAAAAATTAACCACGCATCTCAAAATGCACACACCAGTAGTCGGTCTTAGGTTATCTTATCATATTTCGGGGAAAATTTCATTATAACAGTCTTGAGCAAGCATTTCGTCAAACTAGTGATGTGTCAGTTCTACTTTCACCCCGATTCTCGGTTGGGTTCAGATTCTTAAAAATATCTTAATTCTCACATAATTTACCATTGAACTAAAAATATGTTCTGATAGTAAAGTTTGATTGTTCAACACAACTTATTAGCACTCCAGTTTATTGCTATAATCTAACCCCAAACAAGTCAACCAGCACCTAAGTAGCATAGTTGGTTTGCGTGTGTCTAGAAGGCTAGAGCGACGCTCCACAGCAAAGGGTCTTTAATCCGTGATTCTATGGTTCGGCACCGTCTGCAATCCGATACATATTGAGCCAATCAAGTTCAGGCCTTGACCGACAGGTCATGTTACTGCATTGCCGGTGTTGTTTATTTTTTGTCGGTGTACATCTCAGTACAGTGATTCCTGTTTTCTAGCAGGTTATATTTTACAGTTCACATTTCTCTGGTACATTTCAGTAATGATTTTTTGAAGGAAAGATCTTAATCACTGGCGAAACATATCAGAAAATTTTTTCAACACTAATGCTCTAAATTATTATTTTTGACATGATAACGTCTAATAAATCGATGAACGCCGGCTGCACGCACGAAAAAGCATGACTTATTGTCACGTTCCGCCTGAGCCGAGCGTGCAAGAACCGGCCAACCACCGTGCGAGAAAATCTTTTATAATATCAAACAGGTTAAGGCTGGCTTCTTAACTAATTGTTCGTAATTATATTTAAACAAATTATTTAAATTAAATTTGCAAAAACTGTAAATAATATTTGAAAATTAAAAAGTATGATGTTATCGCGTAAATTTATAGTCCGTAAACCGACTTTACAGACAACCCCCTTTTTTTTTTTACTTCTATACAGCAGCTTAGTAATAATAAAGCCCGTTTTTAATACCATATTAATTTTTGTTTGGTATTTCCATTAAAAATGAATTGCCGTTCTGTAATCGTGGGAAAACGACTGATCCGGCACGACCGAGGTTCCGGGTGAAGCCAGGACCGACACACCACCGCGGCTACGAGGCGGCGGGCCGCTTGCGCTGCTCCCAGGCCAGCTGCATGGCCCAGATGCTGAGGGGACGCATGTAGCCGATGGAGCGGTAGTGCTTCTCCGCGAACAGGGCCTCCGGCGTCTGGAAGCCCAGGCCGATGCGGTGGTACACCGTGTGGTACACCCCGCCCGCCGTCTTGAACGCCTGCTCCAGCATCCCCTGCGCACCGCCACGATCTCATCACTACTCATACCACTCGCACTTTCTTGCTCTTTCATCATGTCAAATATATAGTCACTTTCATTAAAAAAAACGGGAAGGGGAGAGAAAGGCCAGATTAAATTTAGATATGTACTTACGTCTCATGGTAAAAACTTGTCTCTTCGTTAAAATTGTTCACACCTTGGTAAGTGCATCACAAACAGGACTATCGAGAGAAATTAAGGAAATTATTTTAGGCCTCTTTCCAATCGCTCAATAAACTCCTTCAATTAACTAACTTCATTTTTATAACATTTTTAAAATGTTTATACCAAGAGAACATATTTTCATATCTTTATAGTATTTAAAAAAAAATGACAAAAATTTAAAAATAATCTGACCTAAAAATAGGTGAACTAATTGTAATGTAATTATTATGCAACTCACTCTGATTTAGGTTACTATGACAGCTATCCACTTCAATGTAATCTTTTTAATTTAGTGATGGAGATGCAGTAACAGTCGTAGCAAACTCTGCACTATGTTGGAGTATGAACAACAGTACATAATGATGAGTTCAAATCTTGAGAACAATGAAGAATTTCTAACAAATGATGCACCTCTATACAACAAATAATTTAAAAAGAAAGGTTGGCCAGGTTAAGTCAGATACATTAATTATATGTAAAATATTAAAAATAGTAAAAACATTTTTTTTTTAAACCTGACCTGACCTAACCTAAACTGACCAACCCCAATATTAATTTCATTTCATTCCTTATTCGACTTACTTTACAGACTCTGTTACTCAACATGCTGATCCAGGAAATTTTTATGAATGGTAAAATACCATGAAACATTTTTTTAACTGTTTCATTACAAATTGAGCTCACATTTACATATTTAAACCCAAGTTATTCATGAGTTTTCTTTGATGAATCAGCCAGACAATTTGTATTTTGGTTCAGCCCCTGTGCGAATATCAGTTTTTTAGTTTAAATCAAATACAAATATCAAATTATTTTCAAATACGAATATAAAATTGGAATAATACAAATTAGAATCCCACTAATTTTTTTTCCACATATACGTAATTAATACATATTTAAAGAAAAAGTAAATATGAATCAGTATGTCAGTATGCTGTCAGTTATAATCTAGTTTTGGCAACCTGCAGGACTCTTCTCAGTAAAATAGGTACTTTAGCTGATAATGTAGGTGTTAGTAATGGTTCTGATTTACTTAAAATTTACGTACCAGAAAAAATCCACACAAATACGTAACCCTAAAACACAACGGAAAATCCTGTGGAAATGTCCCCATGCCACGAGAAAATCTTTTGTGATCTCAAAATCATTCCAAACTTTTAGATTCAGCACAGCCGTATTCGTAAATGACAAAACTAGTTTTTTCAAAGTGTTAGTATTTAAAATCGATTTGAATACAAATAAGCATATTATAAACACAAATTCTGCTCATTTCATCTGAAATATCAAACCATAATTTAATTTTTTAAATATTTGTTGAGTCGCAACGTCTGTTTCATCATAGATACATACAGCAAGAAAGCTGCTACTGTGTCACATGGCGTTAAGATAGATTATGGCTTTTGATTTATAGATGCCGTTGAAACTACGGCATTTACTTTTTTGTAATGATCATCGCTATGGAGTAGTCCATGGTTGTTGACTTTTTTTCCTACTTCTGGTGTGTGTGAGCAAAATATTTGGTGGACAAAAAGAAAATACAATTAATATTTTGTTTTAAAGTTTGAAATTCAAATGTGCCATGTTTTAAAATGTTTATGCTATTTTTCCATTATGGTTTAGCGTGACAGTAGTGGAAAAAACTGTGAATTGTTGTTGCATGTTTAAAATGTCGCTTGATGTTCATGTTTTTAAATATGAAGTCCCATTAAAACATCAAAAAAAGGGTATGTACATCGCACAATTTACTATACCTCAACCGTGAGCGTTAGTACACGGAAGCTGTATTGCAAACCGTGGTGTATTTGGAAAACAAAGATGGTGTAGCCTAAGGTTTCGGCAAGAAAGTAATTTCATTTTTCTAGTCATTACTATTAATCAAGAGAGGTTCCTCTTAATTTCTTCCAGTATCTCTCTTGCTTTCTACAGTATGTATGCGCTTTATCATCTAACTTCTAAATGAATAAATATTTTATTTATTACCTCAAGAGTTTGCACTAAAAATTTTTTTTCCATGAAAAATCATAAATAAAATAATAGCCTTTCCAATGCATCAAGCATGAACTAAGATTTGACAGGGTAAAATGATTTCTGACTTGTAACCGGTAACCTACAACTCACATAGTTTCGGTTCCCTACCACGTTCGTGCAACATCGGATTTCTCTCAATAATTGAAATTAAAAAAATCGAAGGGTTGGGTTAGGTTAGGTCAGTCACAACATGCTTGAAACTTCTGATTTAGCGGCTGAAGTGGCGTTAATACCAAAACGCAAAACTTCGGAAATCTTCGGAAATTCTCGCAGGGAACCGATACTACGTGAGTTGTAGGCTTCCCATTTGTAACATCATGCTCACTTGATGAAACAGATACTCGTAGCAAAACACTTGCACCAGGAGTCAAATGTAATACGACACGTGGCACGCACCTCGTGTATCATGGTCGCAGCCAGGGCGTAGACCACGCCCACCCACACCTCCTCGCTCTGGATGGTGATGTCGTCCACCCGGCCGTCGGGCCGCATCCCGTTCACCGCGCCCAGCGTCCCGTTGCGGAACTTCAGCACGTTGTGGGTGTATATGGTGTCCAGCGCCGACTTCACGTTCTCCGCGGGAAACACCTCATCCCGAAACGGAACAGAACAGGCTGTTACACGTGCACCGTGCGTTATTTACGACACAACAGCACACGGATTGTACGCATTTGGTGCCCAAAGTTGCCAACATAAAAAAATTGGTTGTCTGTAAAGTCGGTTTACGGACGATAGTTTAACATGACGTCATAACTAAACATTGATGAAATGATTGCATACTTTTATGAATAAAATTTAATCATTTAAATTTAAATAATAAAAGAATAAATACTTGATATTATACTAGTAATAAGATTTTTAAAATGCAAGAATAATTAACCTTTATTGCCAAAATTGTTGTTGTAAAACAATGAAAACCACATTAACTTTTCACTTCACTTTATAAACAGTCGACAAAACAGTTCACGTGTAGATGACTTGTAATTAATTTTAAAAACTGGCATTTAGCTATAAAGTTTAATATAATTATGAACAAGTTTTCATATAAATAGACTGTAATCTAACATAACCTATTATTACTGCACTCGCCGACAGATGCTACTTTTTTAATAATAAAATAATAAATACAGTGTAACGGGACAATGTGTGTGACAGGACACTTTTTCATGCGTTCAGCCGGCGTTCATTGTTTTATTAGACGTAACGTCAAAAAATATGATAATACATCATTTATATTACGTGTACGTAGCTACTGCACTGCCTGAAGGGTGCTGTAGACCAGACTGCTGGTTGCTAGAGAGCATAGCTACCACCATCTGCACCTGGCTGGTCGCCTGCTTCCCATAGAGCTTATGACTGCACGTCCTTTCAGCTAATGGAGTGGCGCATAATGAGCGCAAAATTAAAAATTTGTGCACTACTGTTCATGCCTGAAACACAGCAGGATTGTGTTTATGGACAAATATTCCTCAAAAAATCGCTTGGTTTGGCATCACCAATTAAAATTATGCCCCGCAATATCTTAACATTCTATACATTCTGACGTATTTCTACCTCTTGTCAGCAGTGCATGCAGTGCTGAACTGTTTCGAAGTGATATTTGTACTTTTATACGTTGGTTGTATTTGGTTGTGCCTAATTGACATGTTCAAAATTGATGAAAAAGCCCAGAAACATGAAAATTCATAAAATTCATGTAAAAGGTTAACAAAAATAAGAAAACTGTGTTCCAACTTCAAACCATTACAATTCACGTTATTTTTCGAGTTTAATATGAAAAAAAAATTTTGTCTCTAATAATAGGTAATTTATTTGAATATTTATTATACATTTTAAATACTTTAATTTTTGAGGTATATGATTAAAAATCTTCAACTGAAAATGAAATTCAACTGTCATAAGATTTTCTTTTACATTCCTTTTTTTTTTTGTTCCCTCTTCCATAAAATGATTTGACTTAAACGCAAGCCAACATATTTGGGTGAATACGGTACAATAATTTCAGGGATAAATGTATTGTTTTGGTACAAGTGTACTGTTCCTACTGCGACAGTCACCTCTCGAGAAGCGACCACTCACCTGGTCAGAAACACCACTCGCCCGCAAGTACCAGTGTCCACACAGCTGGTCCGCCATGATGGTGTTGGACCGCGACGTGCCAGAGCAGTCGAAGTTGTAGTAACTGCCTGGTCACAAACATCACAAACATCCCATCCATTCCTCGAACAAGGTACATGAAATACTTCAACATGCTGGAAAAGCTAAGCAAGGCGATAGACGTCCATATTTGGGGTTAGAAATTCGCGCTTAAGCTTTTTTTGTAATGGTCATGCAGAATTTTGGTCTCAATATTATGTATTTAAATGAAATTTTATGTGACCTCAATACCAATACAGGTTTTATTGATGTACATTTTTTTGTTTAGTTTCAATAACCAAACATTACTACTGATGATTCATAGGTAGCATTTTTAAAAAAAGTAATCATAGGTCAAAACTCAATTTATTCAAATCCAAATCTCGAATTCAAATCCCAAAGAGTATTTTGAATATACCCCTCAAATTTGAATGAGTGTTGAATTTTTATTTACATTATTTTTATTTCCTCTAAAAGTTTTTTTCAAATCTTTTCCCTCCAATATCGAATCCTTCAAATACTACGAAGTACAGATTTGACTGGTCCATCCCTAAAAAAAGTTAGAGTAACACTTCAACAAATTTAGGTTTATAATCGAGATTAGACACTCAGGATACAAAATAGTAACACTGAACATCAACACACAAAAGCTGTGCTAGGAAGATTGCAACTAGAACAGATCATGCACTGCTACGACTTATCAGCTGTCAGGCACTCACCATTCCACAGTTTCTCCTGCAGAGCCTGCTTGGCCTTTACCAGGATGGCTCGGTAGCGAGCCGCTACTCCCGTCTCCCCCACCTTGTCCGCCATCTTGCCCATGCTGAACAGGGCCGCCAACCACAGCCCTCCACAGTATGCACTGCAGCCAATACAACACACTCATCTGATCTTTCTGAGTGTGCAACTGGCATTGACAGATGAATATTTAGTCCACAGCTCCACTCGCCGTATGGACTTCAACCATTTGGAATATTTCTAGTACTAATTTGCAGCTGTATAGCTGTGTATTAGTTTATCATTTGTATTCATCCCGAGCTCGAATACTACACTTATATTCACTTGCTTACAAATATTTGACATAGCATACATCATGATTTGTCATTTGGCAAAATAAAAATATCCTTTTTTTTTTTAAATGTTTTAATGTGACCTTGTAATCAAAAACATGAACAATAAACAAACTTTCAAACATGCAACATGCAATGAGTATTCAAGGGTTTTTTTCTCTACTGTCTCGCTAAAAAAAGTAACGGAAAAATCACGTTAACGATTCAAAACCATGCATATTTGTGACATTTCAAAATATACATAAAATATCATTTCTCTACTAAGCACCAGCCTTATCCCAGCAACTTTGTGCTGTCTCAATAAGAACAGAATGTTTTGTTTTTCACTCCATAAAGAAGAAAGGCCATTTTCGAAAGAGGAACCCGATTTGGGTATGCCGGAATTTCGGGGCAAAGAAAGTCCCGAACTGTATCATCCTACTGATATCATACAGACTGATTCTTGGTTTCTGTCCATGGAGCCATTACCAGCTCATGATGGGCAACAGAACTGTGAAAAATCAGCTAACGTCAAGCGACACCAGCTGTATCGATAGGAACTCCCAACGCACCGGCTCACGTCTGGTTCAGCGCACCCACCTGGGGCCCCTCATGACCCAGCTGTCGTAGGTCTGGTCGGGCGTGCCGCTGTTCTCCACCAGGCCGTCGCCGTCCTGGTCCCACTCGAGCGCGCGCTCCATGACGGCGCGCGCGCTGGGCCACACGGCGCGCAGGTGGGCCTCGTCGCCCGTCAGCTGCTGGTCGCGGAAGCACTGCAGCACGAACTTGAGGTTGAGGTCGCGCCAGTCCGCCACGTCGTGGATGCCGTACGCGTTCAGCAGCTCCAGCGGCTCCTCGTCTGCGACAGGATCCGCGGCTGTAGCTCCGTTCGTCCGCCACCCGCCGGCCTGCATCGCACAGCTTGCGGGACCCGCCCGCACGTCTGCACCCACGGCAGTCTTTACACTGAGCTGCGTGCAGCTACTGAACTTCGAAAAGGCAAACCTATGATTCCGCCGTCGGTAAATGTGCGCTCAAGTTCAATGCAACATGCCTCGGGTAGTTTTGTAAATATTTTTCATTACACGGTTTTGGGATGTGGCAAAGTGAAAAATACTTTTTTTTTTACTAAGTTGAAAAGTCTTCCAACAAATACTATTTATCGAACAATTATTGTCCTAAAAGTAGACATACCACATAATCTAAATATTTTACTTTGTGTGACTAAATTGCACAATGTAAAAATTTTTTTGTGTAAAGTCATGTATTTCAAAGATCCTCGACCACAATTTAAGCGGATGAGCAAATACCTTAATAGATATATTTTTTTTAACGTCCTTTAACTTGGTTTAGAAAATACTTTTTTTTTTACAATTTGCACATTTGCTGTAAATGCAAATGTTGTTATTTCTGGTCTGAGCGAGCGCTACCAGCGATCAGAATTCTGCCTGTAAAGTGTGACAGCCCATCGACACCATGCAGCAGTACCTGGGTCGCCCAGGTCGTGGGGGATGGAGTTCTTGACCTTGCGGAAGGCGACCTTGCCGTTGTAGAGGTGGGAGCGGCGGGTGGCGATCTCGCGCGGCACGGCGTCGCAGAAGTCGCGCTGCAGGCACAGCTGCAGCTGCGGCCACAGCATGGCGAGGGCGAACGACGCGTAGAAGTGCACGTCGTACGTGTTGATCATGCGGTACTCGTGTCCTTCCAGGTACATGAACCTCCCGTACTCGCTCCTGGAACAACCACAGCACTGCACTATGCTTACACTTCCTGGAATTATTATCCATTTTCCCCTCAGTCATTTTAAAAGTGTTGAAAGGAAGGTTTCACAGTAGCCAACCATCGCTCCTGGAACAACCACAGCACTGCAAGAAGTGCATTCTATGCTTACACCTCCTGGAAATGAATTGAATCCTAATGTATTAAACACATTTTAATTTAAAGAATATAAATGAAATGTACTTAAATGTAATGAAATAAATGAAATGAAGTGTGAAACAACATGAAAAAGACTCGAAAGAAACCAATTCAATTCTTAAAATAAAAACTATTTTAAAAGAAAAGAATTTCAATGATTCAAATGTTTCAAATGTTTGAATTGTAACGAAATACAGTAAATCAAAGCAAAGACCTGAAATGTATTGAACTGTTACCTAAATTGTAATGTCAAAGTGAAACCATCGAAATAATCTGAAATGTAACAAAAAAAACAGCCTCAGTCATTTGAGAAGTGTCGAAAGGAAGGTTTTCTCCCCGAGAGCGACCGCTAACATGCTCACCTCGGGTCTGTGGGGCCGAGGCCCTCGGCGAGCAGCCACACGGAGCCCCCGTCCGCGATGAAGTACAGCTCGTTGAAGAGAGCGCTCTTGTACCAGTCCGGCAGCTCCCTGCAACACGAGTGCTCGCTGCTAGGCCGGTCATTCAGGGAACATTACCTCCTAACAGGCCATTCATTACACTTGTGGTTGGAAACTATACAGGCTGAAGAATGCAATATGTGGGATAAGGCCTGATGAAGCAGCAAAATTTGACGTTTGGCAGAGACAAGAAAATACACCAGCCAGATCTGCCAAATGTGTAATAATTAGGGACAAGATTATATGGTGGATAGCGATAAAACAAAACAAAAGAAAACAAAAAGTATGCCAATACAACATAAAAAACGGAAATGCAAGTTAATACCCCATTTAGCATCAAAATGTAACTTAAAACATTAAATAAATCAGAAATTCGACAAAACCTAACTCAGATTACGAAATTTGTATCTATTATTATAGTAAATTCATCCAATTTTAATTTATTAAGCATGAATTTCGTATAAAAATCTATTAACTAAATGGAGTGGAATAAAAAATTGTCACGTTCTTTGATCTTGCATCTCAGTGCGCTAACACATTTTTACATTCATTAACATTGGCACATTTTTCGAACACAGAAAAAATTAAACTTACTCTCGAAGTAACATTTATTGGATTAAAAGACTGTCTTTTTGAAAGAACAGTCGAGCATGATAACGTGGGCCGGGAGTGAAAGCTCCCGGGATACAGGCTCGGCACGGTCGTAGCTTACGGGTCTCGCAGGATGGGCTGCTGCCAGGCGTCTATCTCGCTCTCCCAGCGGTCGTGGTTGGCCAGCACGTAGTGGCTGAGCCCCGGGGCCGCCGTGCCGTCCTTCGGGAACCACTTGGTGTAGTACCTGCGGGCAGCCTGGCCTCTGAGCGGACGCCGACCAAGGTTACTCAGCAAAGATGGTGCCTACTAACAAGTCTTTTACATCTGTTCACAACCTTCTTAAAAGTTGTGTTACTGCTAGACACTTATCATTACTATCCATTTTTCATTAATAAAATTTATTCAACGCATGTTTTCTCTTATGATGCACAGTTTTAATAAATACTTTTACCAAAAAGGTCGTGAACACAACATTCATAGTATGAGAGCCTTATTGGCAAGAATTTAATAAAAAAGTTTTTTTAGGAAACTGAAATTTAACTTCAAAGGGTCAGAAATGTTAATTTTTTTAAATCATAATTACAAATTTTGCATTGTCTCTCAGAGAGGACAGTGTGTCCAAGACCAAGCACAACACACTTCATACAAATTTCTGACCCAATTTCCTTCAATTTTTTTACTTTTAACACAAATTTTTCACAGTTCTTCGAAAAGCGGTTGTAACAGAGGTGGTAGTAATAAATGGGGTTGTAACAAAACAGCATTTCATTGTATTGGGAACTTCTTTCACATGACAAAGGCATTTTTCTTTTACAAAAGATTGGCAATTAGGATTTTTCTAATGCACTGTACACGACCCTTCTTAAATATATTAGGAAAACTAATGAAGCCATTAATTGGTATTACTCACTCCTAACTATAAGGCAGAGCTGAAAAAATGTGTCATTTGTACCTCAAAAATGATAAAATGGTAAGTCCAGTAAGGAATTATATCATTACGTATATGGTTTTTTTGGCGTTCCATAATTTGGCACATTCTGTGTTCCGGCACCAACAAACCACTCAAGATCTGCTTTTTAGAGTGGATTTCGGCTGTTGAACTTGGGCACCAGGTGGAATTACTTCGCTACTGGTGTTCATTGTTCGCTCACATTTTACTGTAACTTCTCTTTTCATTTCAGTATCGTGTTTTCTTTTTTCTAGCGGGTTTTCATTTCACGGGTAAAGTTCCGTAGTGAATTTTTTTTTTAAGAACACCGATATTTACGTATTTTTCTTCGTACAGTGCAGCTTTATTACAAACTGATTCTAAAAATATCACTGTAAAGAATGTTAAAGCTTCTTTTGTATTATCGTTAGAACTTGCCAAACGGCTAATCCAGCGTGGCAGTGGTACGAAACGTGTTGGATTACAGACCCCCCCTGGTAATTTGTCGAACGTGGTTCACGAAGCAGTGTTTGAGACCCGACTGCAGCGCACGGGCGTCTCGGCGGGCAGGAAGGAGGTACCTGAGGTAGGAGTGCTTCTTGCCGGAGAACTGGACCACGGGCATGTCCCACACGAGGGAGAAGGTGGCCCGGCCGGCCGTCCCTCCGGCCACGACCAGCCTCGCGCACACGGCACAGGCCAGCTGCTCCCCGTTCCCTGCGCGCACAACACCACACACACACGGCCGCTGCCTCACTCTCTACCCAGTCCTCATTTACGTATTGCACACACCAGGGGCGTAGCCAGGGGTTCAAACCCCCACCCATTAGCACCAAATCTTTAATTAATTTCTTATTCATCACTCAAACAAATTTCATATTAAAATTAATGAAATTTTTACCATTACAATACTTAAAATTTAAGTACCGAAAACTGCTTAAATAGCACTATTTTACACCTTAAAATCCAAATTTATACACAAATCCTGGCTACGCCACTGGCACACACGACCTGGTTCCACGCAACAAAAAAATGCACACAGCTGTTACGAAATCATACAAACTCCTGAACATTTTTTTTTCTCACACACCTGGAAAAATTCTTTATTCGGAGAAGTGAAAAATGACGACTTCGCACTAGGGGAATGTTCTAAGACAAGAGTTTGGCCCTGTGAGTGAAACAACATTAAAAAAAAGGACTATAGATGAGGCAAAAGGGCACAAACCGCTATATAAATAGAAAATGTAACTTAGGCCAAGGAGAATGAATTTTTAACCGTCACAAGTTATGTTTTTGGAGGACCAGAAGCTCGTCATTGGTTAAAACTACTAATACACTAGGTGTCTCAATATAACCAACGACAATTGGAGTGGAAAGTCATATATCTTACCTGGGTGCCCATGATGTAAAAACAAAAGTGAGTGTAATTATGTATGCACGTTACAAGTTAAAATTCTTTTTGATTTAATACTCTGAACTATTTTGAAATTTAATGCAACAAAAATGAATTAAATAAATATGCAGTACTCATATTAATATAAACACATGTATAAAATTATTTATTTAATTTATTAAAATAATTAGATAAATTTTAATTATTTATTTCTAAATAATGTATTTATTTATAACTTACAATGCAAATAAAAAAAATATATAGGAACATAACCTGACTTTTATAAATACACTTGATAAAGTTTATTAACACAACTTCTATCCATAATATTTGCAATAATTAAATGTTTTTGTTATATGGACAAGTATTCAAAATCAATTACTACATTTCTGAGCGCGACTCACAGATAATTTTGCACCCCCGCTGAAATTTGCTGCCAGAACAGCTACGTCAAATATCTAATAATTTGATTTGTAGAAGGAAAGATTAAACTATATAATGAAACGTCTACGATAAAAAACTAAAAACACTAGAAAAATACTAAATATTGGCTTGAACCTAATTTCTGACAAGGAAATTTATTAAAATAATGCCCACATTGTTTATTTTATTTATTTATTTATTTGTAATTGTAACATGCCAACCAACAGGACAAGCCTTTAATGGTTGGCACACATTAAAAAGTTAATACTATATACATATGTAATTTCCACACATAAGATGACTATAAATTATTAACTATTTAATTAAATTATTTGTAATACAAAATTTTTATTTATTAACCTATGCAAGTTCATGGAAATTCATTTCATAACAAACATAATTAATTTAATATTACTTTAAGTAAATAATAGAGGATATAGGCCTACCTAGTATGAAATAATCAATCCAATGGACTGAGTTATGTATTTAATAATATTATAGCAATACGATAAAACAATAAAATGTATTCACATATATTTGCTTACAATACAATTTGTATAATCCAGTAATCTGTAATTTATAAAAAAAAAAAAAAGTAAAAAATTTTCCACCGCTTGTTTTGAACCACGTTCCTTTAGTTTATTAGCCGCGCACTATAACCACTGTGCTCCAAAGCCTGACAAAATATTGTACGGAGAATATGCATTAAATTTTTTGTAATACCAATATCCTTAGGTTTTTTAAAACTGGAAATTACTCCTAGCTATGACTATTTGGTTTACCAAATATATTGCATATATCATAAAGTTTCACTTGGCACACCATTACGTTTGGTATGTCCCCTAATTTTAATGAAAGTGACTACATATGTGTTTATGTTGATAGCTTAGTCCACCATCTTCCTGTGAAAATTTTGTTGCATGATGCGCACGCATCATAAAAATTCACTATCATCATTTTTTCCATAACGTGCCTAAAGGAGTATTACTTCAAAAAAGAGGTTTACCAACCATGCACTAGTCTAGCAACAATAATATATATTCCTGTAATTTTCACTGGAAGCAAAATTGAAACAAATTTATTGCCTATGATAATCACCTAAGTTAAATTAAACGCAGTTACGAGGAAATTTTTTTGATGTGACGTCTAATAAATCGATGAACGCTGGCTGCACGCACGAAAGTGTCCCGTTACGCACATTGTTCCATTACGCTGTGTCCCGTTACGCTCATTGTACGCTTGCGCCGCATCTATCTCTCTTCCACTCGACTGGCCTATGCGTCCGAGGAGAAGAAAGACAGCGGCAACATACAACTTACATCTACACGTGAACTGTTTCGTTGACTGGTTATAAAGTGAAGTGAAAACTTAATGTGGTTTTCATTGCTTATTACAACAACAATTTCGGCAATAAAGGTTAATTATTCTTACATTTTAAAAATCTGATTACTAGTATAATTTCAAGTATTTATTATTTTATTATTAAAATAAAAATGATTCAATTTTATTCATGAAAGTATGCAATCATTACATCAATATTTTGTTATGACGTTGTCACGTTAAACTATCGTCCGTAAACCGACTTTACAGACAACCAATTTTTTCTTTTTATTTTCTCAAACTCTTGAATTCGAGAGCATGTAGTGGGAAGGAAGCAGGGTGCAGAAGGCACTCACGGGTCTTGTGGCTGGCGGGCGGTGGGTTCGAGTCCAGCTCCCCACCCCTCAGTAGGGGCTCCCACACCTCCTTCCCCTTGCCGCACGGGTCGAAGTGCGTGAGGCGGCTCACGGACACGTCCTCCTGCGCACACGCGCGGCTGCGGTCCACTCGCTGCTCCAGCACTCAACATTACAGCAATCTTGTCAAATCTGAATTACAAAGAATGCTTCGAATATACCCCTTGAATCTGAATCTAGGTCTCAAGGGTGCAAAATAAAATATTGTTCACAAAATAAACAGTATTAACTATGGTGTTGAAACATTTTACCCCTTTAAATGTTTTATTAATGAACAAGTTCCCCGAATCAATATACATATATTGTAATTATATTTACATAATTATATGTTAAAAGTACAATATCCTGGGAAATGCCAACAGCAGAAAACAATTTACCTAGTAATCTTCAGAGGTTATCAGCGTTTAATTTTTTTTAATTTTATTCTATTTCCTCCAATATTTTTCTTTGACTCTTTTTCCTCGAATATAGAATCGTTCTAATACTAAGGATTTGAAGGGTTTTGAGGATTTTATCGGCTCCGCCCTAATATAATGATATCAATAAAATATAAAATGGAAATTTTTTTTAAAAGAAATAGCAACTTTATGATCTTCATGTTTTACGAGTTATCAAAGAATCAGAATCAATTCATCCAATACTTTGGCACCATCTGATAATGAACATCATTAAAAAATGTTTGTACTATGACAAAACATGCTTAAGAGGCAAATAGAAAGCCAGTTGTACCAGAAATTTGGCTATATAGAATTTGGTGCTTCAGTAAAAAAAAAAAAAACCTTTTCAGCAACTACCCAACAAAATATTTACTTTATTAATAAATTAAAATAGTTTACCTTTTGCAAATAACATTAGATAGTGAATAATAAATTTAGTTTCCTAATAATTGTAAAATCTTTGAGACAAAAGTAAAAAAAAAATAATAATAAATATTTTTGTGATAAAATATAAACAATGACCTAAAAGATGTACAGTAGAATCCCGCTGATGCGACCCCTCACCGTTTCCGAAAAAAACGGACTTAAAAACGGAATGGTCGCAATAGAGAATTCGGGCCAATTTTTAAACACCCCCCCCCCCCCCCCCCTCCAAATACATAAATAATCGCCTTTGTTCGCATAGATTTCATATTCAAATAGTCTATGGTGTAAAAGAGACAGTACCTGGTGCACTGCCGCTATTGCGTATGTGTAAGGCATCTTGTTGAGGCTGTGGTGCATCTGGACGCCAGACACCTTCACACCAGCGTCCTCCCGCTCAAACAGTTCGCTCCAGCATCCACCTGAGGCAGCACACGCTACTTTCACATTTACCTTATCACTATCAGATAATCCACTTGCCATATCTTTCCAACTTACAAAGAAATCACATCATTTTACTTGCGCCATTTAAGAAATTGTACGGAATTTTTTTTTTTGTGCTGTAGAATTAGGGACCGGTAAAAATTCGCGGATTCAATGACCTCTAGGATAGCCTCCATTATCCTCTGCATTTCTCAAGTAAACACGCGTGTTCATTGGGTACTAAATTGTGAGGCGTCTCCACTGGGTAGCTTGTGATTCGACGCTTCTTTGGTCGATAGTCTCTCATTGGCCCAGTGAACTTCAGTTAAATTGCGAGCCAATAGCAGAACCATCAGAATTGTACACGTGTTTGTACTTCAGCCTATCATGAAATGAATCAGCGAATTTTTCCGGTCTCTATGTATAATAAATTATGTTTCTAACTGAGAAGTAATACGACAGTTAAGACATATGAGAAAAATGAGCCACATGGTGTCTATGTTTGGATAAAACTATTTATCTTGTTTCAGGATGGGATGAAAAAAAATTCAATAAAAGAGTGGGTTGAGATAAAATTTTACATTGCAAATTCTTCTGCCATGACAAAAGGAGCCAGCCTATGGCAATGCCATGCATGTTTCCCACACACACAAACACACAAATATGAACTCAAGGGTGCTCAAAATTTATAATAGAAAAAAAAAAGACCACACACGCATGCACGCACCCTCCCGCCCGCCCGCCCGCCCGCCCGCCCGTCCGTCCATAAAAAATATAACCGCTCACGACGAATGAAAACTTTTGACTTGTGTTCACATAAACCGCCATTGTGCAGTCTGAAGATGGATAAAGTTAAAAGTTAGCTGTCTGTTTACCGTGCAACAAAGTCCTTACTGAGAGGTTTTTCACTGTAAATATTTATGAAATGATACCTTTAAATATTTTAAATTCTTGAAATGTATTTCAAATATTGGCAGGTGTGTAATGATAAACGTGGTTAGATGATAAGTGGTCAGGTGCACAAAGAAAATGAAACGGAGTAGTATTGTTTTGGTAAAGGGAAAATCATTAAGTAGCATGTTGAAAGTTTCAGTTGTGTAAATACTTCTTACTATCCTGTAAAACTGATTGTGTTGTACGTACTTCATATGACTTACATATGTTACTGATCAGGAGATCATGTATTATTGATCACAATGATATGACTTTGACATTGAAAAATGTCAAATATACAAAACTGTTAATTTTTACTTTTTATTACACGAAAGGCCAGGATTTATGGTGCGATGTTATGGATAGTTGTGACAGCTAATAAAACTTTAACTTCCATAGGCTATTGTAGTATATATCGATAATGAATAATTGGAAAAATGATTTGATTCAAACTAAAAATTTTCAAGTAGGCTCGCAGACCCCTAGCATGGACACCCTCTGCTATCACGGCCACCGTGCAGAGAATCTGAGTGGCTGTCGAGGGCCAACAGTCACCCAGACGGGACAGATAAGGAGCGTCGTCGCAGCATGTCCGTTACCGCTCCTGTCCTCCTTGCTCCCCGTGCCGTTCTTGAAGGTCATGGTGATGCTGACAGACAGTTTGTCGTCCCCGTTGTTCTCCACCGTCCAAACGAAGGCGGCCCCGGGAACACAGCTGTCCTGGAACATCACCAAGCCGCTTGCCCGTCACAAAACGCTTCTCTTCGATGCTGATCCAAACATTCTTACAAAAAAAAAAACATGGGCGCATGGCCACCATGCGCATTAGAGAGATAGGAAATACTATGTAGTTTTGAGTGTACACGAATATTTGAAACACATGTGATTATAGACTTTTTACTTACTAGTTCCATGTCTTCAGTGGAATCTAAGAATGAAATAATGGGTATATGATAAGCCAAAATATGATAGATAACCCTACTGGAAATAACTCTACAAATTTTCACGATTCTTACTCTAACAACTTCAGAGTTGAGAGTTGATAATGGCATATGACAAATTGCGAAAATACGCGAAAATATGCCAAAGTATGTAAAGCATGCAAAGTATGCACAATAATTGAAAGTATAGGAGTGTATGTGCTTCTGCTATCTATGATACAGACAGTTAAGATTTTCAATTCAAAATATTCAAAAGTTCACTTAAACAATAAAACAAAAAAAAATAAGTACACAATAGAGGTTCACAGCTGCAATATGGCAATGAAACACAAAGAAAATTTCAACTGCCTGACACTATGTTTTATTCGTCATTCCAACCTTCCCCTCTACTCGCTTGAGCCATTGAGAAATTTCAGAAATCTCCTCTCAAACACGCTTCACCAGGCCAGCGACGGCAACAGGACGAGAGAGCGATCTCGGACGGACACACTTGCCTTGTAGTTGTGGGGGATGACGGGCGACACCTGGCGACACACCAGCCGCACGCTGAGCTCCGGGATGTCGAACACGGTCCACGCGCGGGGGTAGAGCGCGCAGTACTGGCCGTCCGAGCCGTCGAAGCCCCACGCCCACGACGACAGTCCGTGCCTCGGCTTCCTGCAGGGCCACGCTCGCTTCAGCTCTCTCTCTCTCTGGCTCACGCTCGCACCAAGCCGCCCTCCTACTTCTTACAATTGCAACAGTTTCAATACTCTTACTTTAGACTATTTTCCAGAATTTTCTCTATTCTCCTTGGCCAACCAAACATTTTTTTATCCGTCTCATCAATCAATCTCGCAATACAACATGAATACATTTCACTAAAAAATACTTATCTTCGACTACATTTAACATGTCAAAATACTTTACACTGTTGTCATTTTCAACACTGTCAGTCTGTAATATAATAGCACATATATTTTTCAAACTTTGGAACAATGCTTTTATTAATAGTGACCAGGGGAATTACCGACATTTTTTAATCCTGCTTCAAATCATTTAATCAATATGTTTATTCATTCGTTGTTCTTACACTTAACTAATAATAATGATAACAGATAAGTTTTCAAATATACATGAATTAGTATTTAAAATACGGGTTGACTTTATGACATTAAATAAGCCAACTACTATTAAAAAATTATAAATCCAGTTTTGTAATTAATATAGTGTCACTTTCCCTGTTTTTTTTTACAGGTTTTGAAGACACCTCATAAATTCCCTGTGTTCCCTGTTTTCCAGACTGTCATATCTGCAGGAATACTGATTTGTTACTGTTATCACTTTCCAGTTAATGACATCCATATTCAAGTGGCACATATTTTAGCAAGCTCAGTTGTATACTCATTAGCAAAACACAGTGTAAAACACTTATTTTATTCTAAACAGCTAAACAGCTTATTACACCACCCTCTCCACAAAATAAATACTAAATTTTGGATCTCTCATAATTCAGAAAAAAAAAATTAATGCAGCAGTCACAAAAGTATTTGAAGTTTGTTGATCCAATCCAGGACCACGCAGTTTGGTAATTAATATAGTGTTAATTTCCCTGTGTTTTCCAGGTTTTGAAGACACCTCATAAATTCCCTCACTTCCCTGTTTTCCAGACTGTCATATCTGCAGGAATCCTGATTTGTTACTGTTATCACTTTTCAGTTCAAGTGACACATATTTGAGCAAGCTCAGTTGTGTACTCATTACCAGCCACACAGTGTCATAATCCAGAAAAATAAAAATTTTTAATGGAGCAGTCACAAAAGTATTTGAAGTTTGTTTTCCAGACTTTCATATCTGCAGGAATCCTGATTTGTTACTGTTATCACTTTCCATTTAATGACATCCATATTCAAGTGACACATATTTTAGCAAACTCAGTTGTGTACTCATTACCAAAACACAGTGTCATAATCCAGAAAAATACAAAAATGTAACGGAGCAGTCACAAAGGTATGTGAAGTTCGTCGATGTGGTCGGGACACACCCGTGCGCAGAGAGGACTCGCTGGTACACGGTGTCGCGCTCGCAGTTCTGGATGCTGACGATGAACTGGTCCGCCGGCACGGTGTGGTACTCGTACAGCCCCGGCCGCATGTGGAAGCGGCAGAACTCCCCGCGGAACCCGCGCCCGATCGTCCCACCCCCGATGCCCCCGACCGGAGCGCCTGCACACACACACGGGCGCTCGCCGTCAGCCGACCCTTTACTGCAGTTCGTTTCCAAACCACCCGAAAACACATCCCACTTCTGGCCTGGAACACGAGGGGACACGTGAATGAATAAATACGTGGCCTTGCAAGACACAACCGAATGCATTCGCGATCCATTTTCGACAGAAAAGAGAAAATCCTTCATCGTTATGCACGATACCTACTTTAGAGAGGTCACTCACTTGGCAAATGTTTTATTGAAAGTCCTTCACATTGC